>NC_080171.1:12030051-12254980 GCF_950295315.1 Erinaceus europaeus | reverse complement strand
AAAAAGTATTTATTTGGTAGAGACAGAGAGAAATTGAGAAGGGAAGGGGAGAAAGAGAGGGAAAGAGACAGAGAGACATCTGCAGCCCTACTTCACTTATGAAGCTTTCCCTCTGCAGGTGGGGACCAGGGGCTTGAACCCTGGTCCTTTCACACTTTAATGTGTGTGCTTAACCAGGTGCACCACTGCCTGTCCCTACAGGTGAGATTTGATCAAATCTTTGCTGGATGGTCAGATCTGTCCATAAATAGAAACAGGAAAACAAAGCTCTGTGTCTGCTCTGGGAAAGTGAGTTGCACCACAGACATGAAGTTAAGGGTAGGTCACAGCTCTAAAGAGGTGAGACAAGTGCTGGTCACAGGGCAACTCCTTAGGGAAGAGATAGACACCTCTTTCATTGTGGTCTGATGAAGGGATTCCTTCCAGTCAACTCCTGCACAGATAGGCCATTTCCTAGGTGAGATAAGGTAGAGCAGGGAGAGAGGTAGATGCCTGAGAGTCCCAGAAAAAATAAAGACGTGGAATGGAAAGTGCAAGATGGAGGATGGAGCCCACAGAGGCAGGAGTTGGGAAGACTCCCTCCTCAGGCCCACACTCACTCTTCCTGTGGAAGGAATAGGTTCAGTCCAGAGGACCAGCATGCCTGCAGGGTCTTCAGAAGGCATGAGTCAGCCAGTGACCACTGTTGCCCACACACAGAGAGACGCATGGCAGGAAGTTGTTGGGAAATGTAAGACTGGGTAGCAACGAGCATGTGCTTCAGGTTGGTTCCGTGTTTCCTTCCTTTACCCCATATCAAAGGTATTTCCCAAGTTTGGAATGACTGAAATGGAAAGACCTTTTGCAGTCCAAGCCTGACATTTGTCACTGGCAAAAGGAAACACACTGTGAAGCCATGGACACACCAACCCAATGGTGTTCTCCAGGGACACCAGTGAAGGACTTTTGCTTGGTCTGAGGACAGAAGGTGACCTCTGCAATGCTGCTCCCTCACTGGAAGGCAGGAAGGAGTCTGTGCAGTTCTGAGGACTCACAGGGCAAGGTGGAGCAGTCCCTGGGCTGGGAGGAAGACGTCAGCCACTGCCCAAGTTGCTGTCCCACCTCACATGTTCCTGCTTCTCCCACCCCCAAGGCGCTGGCTCCCTGCTGGGCTACTCCCACGTGTGCAGGCACACACCCACACTGGCTTCCAACCCTGGCCGCCCCTGGGAATGGGCTTAACAGGGTGGAAAGCTGTGAGGATACTTCACTGGGACTAGAGTTTCATTGTGGAAAATCTCCGCAGGCTCCAACCGCTGACTCATCCTTTGAGTCCTGTCCAGGAAATCAGTTTCCAAGACTGCAACAAACTCACATGCCGAAAAGCTATCAATATGTTCGCATTTGTCTCTGTGTCAATCTCCTCTCTTTATTCCTTGATATAATGAGTTATCTAAATACTGGTGACATCTGTTGAGGAGGAATCTTCGCTTCCCTCTCCCCGCTCAGAACCCCGTGCAGGGCTCTTTTGGGGGAGATAGCAGGCTGCAAGGCTTGTGGGGGAGAGGCAGAACCCCACCAGGAATCAGTCGTGACTGCCATCCAGCTTTTGTTATCCCAGCAGCCAGTTGCTTGCAGTCACCAGCACCATCTTAGAGATGGGGGGACGGGACAGGATGGGATGAGGATGGGGATCAGACAGAGCTGAGGTCGAGCTGCAGGCTCCAGGCTTGCAAGTCTCTATATTAATAACTTGGCTGAACTTGGGAGCTGGTTGCTTCACCTTTGACTAGTACTGAACACGTTGCTGTATTTCAATTCAGAAATGAATTGACTCTCTTACCCAGAAATCAAGGTCTGTAGAAATCTTTCTAAGGCCAGCACTTCTCAAAATAAAAATTTTAAGGCCCAGCCAAAATACATCCACCCATCCATCCATCTATCCACCCATCCACCAATCCACCCATCCATCCATCCACCCATCCATCCGATATGCATTGAAGACTTACAAGATAGCAAGAGGTCCTGCTACATACACAGTCTTTGGAAATTTGACATCCAGTGACGACAGATCATATCCTTATAGGGAAACAGTGGCCAAATCTTGAAGAAGGTGCTGGAAGATTCCGAGATGAAGCCACCTGGTGCAGGAGTCCCCTTTTGCCACATCACCAAATGGTCCTTAGAAAGCCGAATCTTCACTTCTCTTACTGAATCTCCAAAGATTCAGTTTGCCCAGCCAGATAGCCAGCAGGACCAAAAACTTGGCAGTGAATTTGGCTTTATTTTGCTTGGTGCTCTCCATTGTTCCTTCCTACCTCCCAACCCCGCAGGAGAATTCTGGGCAGGTTTGGTGTATGATTTCAAGCTTCCTGTGTCTTCCGGGTAAATGTGGCTTCTGCACATACTTCTGAGTGAATTCTTCCTCTTGATAGGTTGGTGCTAAGTAAAGTGGTGGAACACAAGAACCCTCTCTAAAACAAACACTGGTTCTTTCTGATAAGATCTTTTTCTATGCCTATTACTAAGCATCCTTTGGAAGTATTTTCTCAATTAAAAAAAAATTCTTCCACTCATTTTTCTAGGAAATTCCTCACGGTGTAGTCATCAAAACCAAAAAACTCTTGAGAATCTACTGATTCCAATAATAGAACATAGACTATTTAGGACCTTCAAGATCATTTAATTGAATGTCTTCATTGTGCAGATAGGACAACTAAGGCACTGAGTCAGATTCTGAAAACACATGTCTGGTGTGGGGTTTGCCCTGTGCTCCCTTTCTACTCCTGTTGGGCCTTAAAGCCAGCTCCCCCTGCTCTGCTCCATGCTCTATTGCTGACACTATGGTCCATTTACATATTCATTGTTTTGCCTGAAAGATCCCCACCACGTTATCCCTTCAGGGTATTGCTAATTCAGTTAAAACCATCGCAATAGTTGCTAAGGACACTTCCACCTTCCCAGCCTGCCTTTTGCCTCTCTCTACCCCCTTTCCTAGCCAATCCTGTTACCGACTTGCCACTTCCGTTTTTTACCCTATAAAGCCCGCTGGTGTTCCTGGCTTCATTCTCTTTCTCTTCCATGTCCTGACCTGGAGAAGGGCTGTTGTTATAGCGGGAGGAGGTCATTTTGCTAGCTCCACCTGGCCTAAACCCGCTGTGCTTGTACCCGACTTTGGGGTGTCTGCATCAATAAAGAATTGTATTACCATGCTGCCACGAGTTCCTCGTCTCTCTCTCTATGGTGAAGCTAGCCTGGCATAATCAGACTCTTAGGTTCTTGCCCTTACCCACGTACTAGTGTCTCTGAGACCTTCAAGATAGCTCATCTGGATAGCACGCCAACTTTGTCAAGCACATGACACAAGTTCGAGTCCAGCCTCCAGTACACAAGAAGCTGTAGTTTCTCTATCTCTCCCTCCCTCTCCCTCTCCCTTTCCCTCTCAGAGCTGTAAGATTCCAGTGATGACAAAAAGGATTGACATCTTCTAGTTCCAGTAATACTCTGGGGGCTGGGCAGGTGGTGTATCTCGTTGAATGCACATGCTACAAAAATACTTTGTTTAAAGTACCATCAATTCTATTCCAAAGGTCCATTTTTTCATTTGGCTTATTCTATGAATCCACCTAACACAGACTATGCAAACACACATTACTATCCACTGAGGAAGATATAAAAACAATAAAGAAGAGCCCTTGCCCTCAAATGGGTTGAGTATACTATATGAGATAAGACATGGATACAGATAAATTTAATATAATAACAATAACAAGTACAGCAATGATCATTGCTTGTATAAAGCTCATTCAATTTTAGACATCATTCTAAACCTAATATGCATAGTGGCTCATTAAATAATTATTATTATTTTTTAAAATTTATTTTATTTATTTATTCCTTTTGTTGCCCTTGTTTTATTGTTGTAGTTATTATTGATGTCATTGTTGTTGGATAGGACAGAGAGAAATGGAGAGAGGAGGGGAAGACACATTAAATTATTTTTTAAGCATTTTATTTTTTATCTATTTATTTTGGATAGAGACACAGAGAAATTGAGAGGGAAGGAGAAGTGGAGAGGGAAGAAAAGAAGAAGGAATAGGAGGGAGGGAGAGAGAGAGAGAGAGAGAGCAAGCTGTCATACTGTTTGATTGCTTATGAAGCTTTTTCTCAGCAGATGGGGACAAGAGGTTTCAGCCTGGGTCCTTGAGCACTGTAATGTGCGGGCTCTACCAGGTACACAACCACCAGCCCCTAAGTCAATAAGTTCTTTTTAAAATTTTTATTATATTTATTTATTTATTGGATAGAGATAGCCAGAAATCAAGAGGAAGGGGGAGACAGAAAAGGAAAGAGACAGAGAGGCACCTGTAGCCCTGCTTCACCCCTTCACTTGCAAAGCTTCCCCCCTGCAGGTGGAGACCGGGGGCTCAAACCTGGGTCCTTGAGCACTGTAACATGTGTGCTCAACCAGATGTGCCACCACCCAGCCCTTCTTGCAGTGACCTTGGGGGGAAAGCTCCATTAGTGGTGAAGCTGGGATGCATGTGTCTCTCCGTCTTATTTTTTCCCTCTATCTTCACCTCCCCTCTCAATTTCTTTCTGATTCTATCCAATAATAAATAAGAAAATAAATAAAATGATTAAAAGGTATTATTTGAATCCTCATTTTTATCAATGAGAAAATAAAGGTGTAGGAAGGTTAAAGAACTTGTCCAAGGTTACAGAGTAAGGGAGCAGCGGAAGTATGATCCTAACCCAGAGAATCTGGTGCTAAGAAAAACTGTTATCAGTGTTGCTAGAAGGGTAATTTAAAAGGTGTGGAAGCTCAGAGAGAGGAAAAACTCCCTTTATATAGGGGGACACTTGGGAAGGCTTCTTGGAGGAAGTGTCATCTGGGTAGGGTTTCCACATATAGAAAATAAACATCTGTGCTGTCTTGGTGACCCTTGGTGTGAGGTGGACACAGGAAATCACAATTTGGCAACCCACGCCAAGGAAAGAAATTCTTTGAAAAGGTGGTTCAGCTGGTTTCCTGACCTTGAAGTACCTCCCCTTCCTTGTAGCCCCTCTCAGCCACTTTGTCCGGAAAGAGAACATGAAAGGCCACTTTCTGTTGAGACCTTTTCATGTCCCCCTGCACACTAAGGGTTTAGCTCTGACTCTTTCACCCAAGAATTGCCCCTTCCTCATTCACACCCATCCATTTGCTCATTCATTCTGTATCTCAGCCTCATGGACTTCCATTTCCGTAACGCTTGACGTCTCGTCACCCAATCTGGTCCCCTACGCCTACACTGAACTTCTCTGTTCCAGTCTCTTGGAAACAGAGTTGGCAGTCAGCTGAGGTCAAGAACAAACACCTCATCACAGACCCCTGCGAGCATCAACCCGGCTTTGACCTAGCACGTTATGATTGGGCCCTCCTCAATCGCTATCGAACAGGCCATGGCCGGTGCGCCGCTATGTTCCATCGCTGGGGAGCCAGAGATGACCCAAACCGAAACTGGCTTCTTCTTCTTCTAGCGTTTGCCCTTCTTCCGTAGCCAGTCAACAGCGTCAGGTTGATGTAAAGTTTCGAGACCTCCTTTGAATCTGGAGCTGTGGCAGTCGTTGACTATGTGGGTCATAGTCTGTCTGTAGCCGCAGGTCATAGTCTGTCTGTGATGAGGTGTTTGTTCTTTACCTCAGCTGACTGCCAACTCTGTTTCCAAGAGTCTGGAACAGAGAAGTTCAGTGTAGGCATAGGGGACCAGATTGGGTGACGAGACGTCAAGCGTTGGACAGGGTGGGCGAAGATATCCGCGTATATTGGCAGGTCCGGTCGAGCGTAGACGTGGGAAATGAACTTAGATGATGCCGCATCCCAACAAATATCTGGCAGGGCGATGTTGCTAAGAACTGGCAGCCATGGAACCGGGGTGGAACGGATGGTTCCAGAAATTATCCTCATGGAGGAATATAATTTGGAATCGACCAAGTGGACATGGGGGCTACGGAACCATCCTGGGGCACAGTATTCTGCAGTGGAATAGCATAATGCCAGAGAGGATGATCGTAGTGTGGAAGCGCTCGCGCCCCATGAGGAGCTGGCCAGTCTTGCAATGATGTGATTCCTCGCACCCACCTTTGCTGCAGTTTTTATGAGATGTTTGTGAGATGACAGAGCGTGATCGAGAATAACGCCAAGATAGACTGGCTGGGCTTTGTGCCAGATTCTTGTATCACCAAGCTGCACATTAAGCTCACGCAAGGCCGAGGCATGGTGTAGATGGAAAACAGATGATACCGTTTTTGCAGTGCTAGGGATTAGTCGCCATTTTTTACAGTAATCAGATATCAGAGACATGTCTTTCGTGAGTGTTTTCTCAAGGATGTCGAACTTGGATGCCTGAGTTGCACAGCAGATGTCATCGGCATAGATGAACTTCCTTGAAGAAGTTTCTGGGAGGTCATTGATGTAAATATTAAATAGCGTAGGAGCCAGAACAGAGCCCTGGGGGAGGCGACTTGAGACAAGTCTCCATCTGCTAGACTTGTCACCCAGATGCACCCGGAATCTTCTGTTTTGGAGAAGAAACGATATAGTGTTGGCCACCCTTGGAGGCAGGCATATTGAGATCTTGACTAGGAGACCACGGTGCCAGACCGTGTCATAGGCTGCTGTGAGATCAACAAAGACAGCACCTGTCTTTAAATTCTTCTGGAATCCATTTTCAGTGTAAGTTGAGAGGGCCAGGGCTTGTTCGCAGGTAGATCTTCCTGGGCGGAAACCAGCTTGGGCGGGTGATAGGAATTTCTCTGTAAGATGAGAAATGCATGACAGAAGCAGCCTCTCAAGGAGTTTGTAACACACGGAGAGGAGAGAAATTGGTCTATAGCTGGCGGCCAGTGTTGGGTCTTTCTTTGGTTTCAAAACCGCTATAATCTTCGCACGATGCCAAACTTTGGGCATAGACTCAGATTCCAAGATGTGGGACAGGAATGAAGCGAGCCACCTCTTTGCCGCAGGACCCAGGTTAAGAATGAGTTGTGGGGTGATGTTAGCATAGCCAGCAGCTGTTCCCAGTTTAACCCTCTTCAAAGCGTCTTCCAGTTCAGACAGTGTAAAGGGAGAGAGTTTTGGAGATGGACAAGATAACCGGAAGTGGGATGACCACTCATGGGAAATTTCTCTTTTCCAGACTGGGTAGATCTTAGCACATCCAACTTGAGTTAGGTGACTGGCCACTGAGTTTGGAGAGACGGGAGGATGGGAGACGGGAGGGGGTTGGCTACTGGCACCCAGTCTGTGAAGAAGCTTCCAGGCCTTCCTACTTGAATGGGTGAAGTTCAGAATTTCCGTGAGTTGTTGCCAGCGGGCTTGGCGTGCTGCATCCAGGGAGGCAATGAGATGGTCAGCCACATCTGGGTCGCCCGACTCATCATACTGCTTTAGTAGTTGCTTGCATTCAGCATCAAGACAAGGGGTATAGTTAGCACGTCTCCCACGAGGAATGGCTTGGGAAGCTGCTTTGAAAATGGCTTGACGGAAGCGCCTGTAGGAATCTTCAGAGGGGATAGAGTTAATTGGAATTGCAGGAATAGATTTGTTGGTAAGATCACTGAACAGACGCCAGTTTGCTTTCTGAAAGTTCCATCTTAGTTTCTCTGAGCACATAATCAGTGGGAGCTGGAGACCAATGTGGATGATAGCTGGGCGGTGATGACTGTGCGGGAAGATCTTGAGAACTTGTCTCGTAGCGGGAAAGGCTTGGCCGTTGACTGTGCTAATCCAGCACAGGTCGGGTGACGAGTCTTTATTCCATCTAGCACTGTGAAAAGAGCCTGGCTATTTGGGATCGTATAATAGGGAGAGGTCATTCGCTGAAGCCCAGTCGGCTAAGATAGAGCCGTCAGCACGAGTGGAGGAATATCCCCAGTCTTGGTGTTGACTGGCTATGGAAGAAGGGCAAACGCTAGAAGAAGAAGAACCGCTGACCCCTTAAAAGCCTTTAGCGGTTTCTGATCACCCAGAAGGTAGCTTTATTATTATTCAGGTGGGCTTTCAGGGCTGTCCACAGTCCAGACCTTCATTCCTAGTCCTCTCTCCCTCAAAAGTCAGCCTTGTCTAGCTGTCCCGCACAACAGCAGGCCCTTTCTTTTCCATGGGGGTGTCTGGAGTGTCATCCCTGGGCTTTTGTTTGCAGAGATGATGACTTTATTTCCATGTGTTTTTGTTGGCAGCAGTCAGATGTGTCACACATCCAACTCAATGCATGATGTGCATCACACGGACGGGGCTCTTAGGCCAGGAGTAAACAGTGAGCCGAGCAAGCAGCGGCTGTCATTTTTCTCAGAATGTCTCCATTCTGAGGAGTGCAGACTGCAGATAAGTTCTGTCAACCAACAATCATGAACAATGTTAGAACTGGCAAAGACTCTTTTTCAAACATTTTTTTTTAAGGGAGAAAGTCCAAACTCTTTAGCCAGGCCCCTAACACTGAAGTTTCTCAAGAGTTAATCAACCAATTGTTTTTATGGTTTTTTCTTTTCTTTGCCTCCAGGATTACTTCTGGGGCTCAGTGCCGGCACTATGAATCCACTGCTCCTGGCAACCATTTTTTCATTCTATTGGATAGACAGAGAGAAATTGAGAGAGGAGGAGATGGAAAGGAAGAGTGAGAGAGATAGACACCAGCAAACCTGCTTTGCAGCTTGTGAAGTCCTCACAAGTGTGGACCTGGGAGCTCGAACCTGGGTTGCATGGGTCCTTACATTTCACACTATTTGTTCTTAACTGGCCTCTTCAATCTATCATTTCAGTAGATATTTATACCCAGGTTCTATCCCCTCCCCCACCACAAACCAGAGCTGAACAGTGCTCTGTTATAAACAAAAGCACTCCCTCAATAGATATTTATGGGCTACCTATCTCATGCCAGGTACCCTGCTCAGTGTCTCAGAGAATATTAAATTAAAAGGACAAACTCCTGACTCTCCTGGAGCTTGTGGTCTTGTAGGGAAGTAGATAACAAATGCCTACACCGGGGGGGGGGGGGGTCACCAAACGATGGTCTACAGGCAAAATCTAGATTGACACCTGCTTTTGTAAATAAAGTTTTATTGGCAAATAGCCATGTTCATTTATTTATGTATTGTCTGTGACTGCTTTCACACTACTACGGTGGAGTTGAACAGTTGTGATGGAGACCGTATGGCCTGCAAAGCCTAAAATATTTACCATCTGGCCTTTTATAGAAAAAAAAAAGCCAACCTATGGCGTAGAAAAATAAGTATATAGTACCTTAGGTGACAGTTCATGTCCTGAAGAAAAAAGAACAGGTGGGAAGATAGAATGACAGAAAGGAGAGCCTGTGGATGCACTCTGATAGTGTGACTGTTGGCCGGGGCTGGGGCGGGGTGGCAGGGGGGAGCAGACAGCTAAAGAATGGCTTCTGATTGAGGAACGACATACAAAAGCTCGTGTCACAAAAGCAAGTTTGGTGTGTTCAGAAAGTTTCAGAAGGCTGAAGTTAACTGGACAAAGGAGAGCTAGAACGGGATTGGAGAGGTGACATGAGGCCAGATGACACATTGCATCTGCGTGTTCCCTCCCCTTAGATCACAGGAGATTTGAAGGCAGTCTGTGGATGGGACCTGGGTTTGATTCTGAGTGAGGTGTAGAGCTGTTGTAGATCTGAGGCAGGAAAAAGTCTGACTGTCTTTTGAAGCATCTCTTTGATGGCTATGTGGAGAAAAAGCATGGCAGGTCGAGGGTAGAATCAGAGAGGTCAGTCAAAAGGTACTGGGCAGCAGTGCGGGCAAGAAATGACAGTGTCTTAGAATGGGCTTATAGCCACGTGGGAGTGAGCAGCGGTCTGCTTCAAGGGTACATTTTGCTGGCGGAGCCCGAAGAATTCCCTTCTGGACAAAACAACATGGCTTATGGCCTTTATGAGATGGGAAAGTAGAGTCAGCAAGATAGCTTACCTGGATAATGCACTTGCTTTGACAAGAAAAAAAAATGGTGATGGGCGGGTAGATTCGACATTAGCGTTTCTGTTTGGGATACAGTAAGTCTGAAAGTGGAAACTGCTGCTTCAGTCACTTCTCTCCTTTTCTTACTTTCAGTTCCATAAGATCTGATATGATCAGGTTCTATTAACCTGAACTCTCCAATCTATTTATTTCCTGACTCTCTGTCTTCACCTATGTCCTGCACTGCAGGTCTTCTGCCACCTGGACAGGAGCACTCCCTCCCCCCCCCCATGGACTTCCCCAGGGAGGTTCCTGGGATACCCTTCCCCACTGCATTCCCATGGGATATATCCTCCACCTTGCTGTGTACAGGAGACTTTCAACAATAGGTCTTACCGACTTCCCTGTGACCCAAACACACACGCGAAGGGACTTTCCTCCTGTTACCCCTCCGGTCATGTATCTTACCTCCATAGTGCTTTCCTGCATTTTAATGACTTTATATTTGCATTTACCTATCTCTTAAGTGCCCTCCTGACCCTTCACGTGTCTCCTAAAGTGAAAAACTGAAGACAACATATGCAAATAAAAGAGAGGGCCACATCTGCCTAGTTTGTTGTTGTGTCTGCAGGGTTTGCCTTAATCTCTGCCACAGAACTTTCAACGTTTCTGTCTTCAGCTATGAAACTCTTTCCTTATGCTGAGACCCTGTAAGTGATGAATTCTCATTCATGTCCTCCCATTGCATGAGTCACACAGGTGTGACCGAATGAACTCGGTGCTGAGCATTCCTAGATTCTAGCTTCTGACCCAAGAATTTGCTTCAGTTAACATGGCCAGAGGTGTATTTTCTGGAGCTGCTAAAGCCAGAGAGGGTGTGGGGGGTGGGGTGGAGTGAAGTGGCAGCATGTAGTCTGCAACACTTTGGTTTGCTAAATAAAGATAAGGGGGGGGGGGGAGGTACCCTATTGGACTGCTGTAGGAACAAATAATTCTATGAGTCTCACAACCTAAAATAGCAAGAGCTTAATTTTCATTTACATGACAGATCTGTGAGACTGATAAGGGTCAAAGTCACCGGAGCTGTTATCTTGACACATTTCCGGCTAGGCAAGTGGAATTAAACCACTCAGAAATTTTGCCCCAAAGCAATGCACTCTTTTTATTTTGGTTTGTTTCATTTGTTAATACAAGTTACTGGGACAGCCCTCATTGAAACAAGGGGCAGGGGGATTAGTACTCTGAGTACCTGGAAGGTGGGAGGGTCAGTTGGTTCTGACCAGTACCTGTGACTACCAGCATCCACTGGTAATGGTACCCAGTTTATAAGAAGAAGGGCATTTATTTTTTATTTTTTAATTTCTTTATTGGGGAATTAATGTTTTACATTCAATACTAAATACAAGAGTCTGTACATGCATAACAAGAGGAAGGGCATTTTAGTGTGTGTGCGCGCACACACACACACACACACACACACGCACACGCACACACACACACACACACACAGCATATCAGGCTAAAAAAACCAACAGGTGCAGGAGACAGCTCACTCAGCAAAGCGCACACTTTTATCAGGCATCAGAACCCACGTTGGAGCCCTCGGCCACCACATAGAAGCACCTGTGAAATTTAACAGGCCCCAGAGCAGTACTTTAGTGTCTCTCCTCTCTCTACCTCTCTCCCCCTCTGTGGCTTCCACCCTCTATTTGGAAGAAAGTGAAAGAATCAAGAATCCACAGGGAGTAATAAGATGCTGCCAACATGAAGCCCCAGTGAAGTCTTGACAGGAAAACAAAAAAAAGAAGAAAAAAAAACCCCCTCATGTTGATTGAGTTACCTTTTGATACATCTTACTTTCTGCCCGTATTTTTCTACTTTCTCTGTGGCCTAGAGGAACTGGTCATAGATGGCTGCTATGTGCAGACCAGCACTGGTTAGTCTGTGCTATAATCTCCCAGAGCAATCACCTTCTGTGCCTTATTCTGCTGCCTTTCTCTGGAATCCAATCACTGCTCTCCCTAGGACCCAATGGAAGTCACCTTGCCAGAGCCGTTCCCAGCAGGCATTGTGGTGCCCACTCTTCTTGGCATTCTTTGACTTTCCCGTCTTGTTTGTCCATCATGTTGAAAGGGAGGGGGTTCTATCTACAGATGAACAGAGAAGCTGCAGTCTGTCCCACCCATACTTGCTCATAGAACAAGTAAAAAAGATAAGGGCAAAGGTTCATTAATTAGAGCTTCCTTATGCTGGCAGAGAAGGACTCTTCAGGGGGAAACAGATGGCCCAGGCACTATTTGGGAACCTTTGGAACTCAGTTTCCCCAGAGAAATATCTCAGTTGGTGTTGGGAAATTGTGCAGATGTGGTCACATCCACCATGTTGTCCCCTCAGGGTATTGTCAGTTCCCATGAGCGTTGAAACTCTATTCTCAGAGTGCCTTTCTGGACCAATCCTGTCCCGACTTCCACTTCTGGTTTTTATCCTATAAAGCCCGCTGCTGCTGCAGGTCTGGTCTCTCTTTGCCCCTTTCCACCTCGGTGACCGGACGCAGAGAAGGGTTGCTGTGTGTAGCGGGAGGTGGCCATTTTGCTAGCTCCACGTGGCCCAAACTGCTGTGCTGTCACCCAACTCTGAGGTGTCCGCATGAATAAAGATTTGTGTTTCCTCTCTGCTCAGATCTCCTCTCTCTCCTCTGCGGTGCAGCCCGACATCTGGCACCTGAACACGCTCCGATCTCCTTTCTTCCGTGGCACAGCCCGACAAGTTGGGAAACAGATGAGCTGAGGCAGAAGTTCATGGGTTAGTCAGTGGTTTTGGACCTACCTAACTTCCTTCTCTGGTGTCCCTGGGTTCTGATTTTCCAGGAAAGACTAGAGAAACTGTCTTGCTTTACTTTCCTGAGGTAATTTTCTCTGGACAGAAGCTTTGAGTCTCTTCTGTCTCATGGCTCCAGTAGAACAAGGTCAAATCTACCAGCTCAAAGCAGGCTGAGATTTTAAACAAGTGATGATGATGTGCAGAGTTTTGTTTGTGACCTGGGAAATATTCCAGTGCCTATTATTCAGGGCATCAATGTCTGAGGCCCCAAGTTTGATCTCTGGTATCACCTGGGAGGCATGCTACCATGGCCTTTCTCTCCCTGAAAATAAATAGAAGAAATATTTTATGGAGCTTGAAGGAATCATGTTAAGTGAGATAAGTTGGCTTTGTTCTCAGACTGATAATGAGATGACAGTGACAAGGTAGTTACAGTTGTGTCAGACCTGCCATCAGACAGATTCCTAGGAGGAGAAGTAAAGGACAGTTGCTGACAGTAATGCCTTCTATCTCCCAGACCAAGTGTGAAACTGAGACTTTGTTCATACCATCCTGGCCTGGCCCAGGCATTAGGAGGGGCCCCTTTGATTTGAAGCCTAAGGCCATAAGAATTGTGTCTACCTTATCTTTTGAGTGACAGAACTGGCCTTTAAAGTCTGCTCCTCACTCAGCATTACAGATATGATACTGCCTATGAGATACATATATTTAGTCGTTTTTATTTTGTTCAAATGAGAGAGAGAGAGAGAGAGAGAGAGAGAGACAGAAAGACACAGAGAGAAAGACCAGAACACTGCTCAGTTGTGGCTTATGGTGGTGTTGGCCAAACAGTGGAAGCAACCTAAATGCCCATCACAGATGACACGCTAAAGAAGTATGGAAGCATTTAGATCATGTCCACACTGGTTTTGCTTTGGGCTGTAAACTCCAGATACCCTTTTTCCCCTTCAATGTGGCCAAATGCTGACTCTTTGATTTCCTAGCCTTTCTGCATGGTTTGGACTCTGACATTCCTGAATTTCAGCCACCCCAGTGTCTAAATAAAGGAAATAAAGACTATGAAGTCATGGTGGGGACATAGATGCTCCAGGCTCCAGGCCCTGGCTCCTCTGTCTGTACCTGCTCTAGTGTCTATAGCTTGACTTCCACTTGTCTGCAGGGGGAAGTCTCCACAAGGCTTTCTGTGGGCTGCAGGGCCTGCTCCTATGCACTTGTGCAGACAGATGGATTAATTAATCCCACCATCCATCTTCCCACAGTAACACTCCACAAAAACTGCAGGCAGTTGGAGTGTCTATACTCAGTTCTGTTCCTCAGGCAGGATAACCCCGACCTGAGGTTTTGCACTGTCACCCACAGACCAAGCTATATGTGTCTGCAGTGTCTGCAGTGGTGACCAACGTGATATCACCTTTAATTGCTTTTCCCATTTTACTGTCCCACTTCCCCATTTCCTGGGATTACCTCTCAAATCAACAACTTGCACTTAAGTCCTCTTTGCAGGGTTTGCTTCTGGGGGGAAATTAAACTAAATTAGAGAGACTATCTGACTCAGTGCAAGTGACGCTCCTTCCATGGCAGTGGGGAACAGGGGTGGGCGGTCAAACCCAGGCTCTCCAGCAGCATATGGCATATGCACTCTGCCTGCTGAGCTATTGCCCAGACACTTTTCTTCTTTGTGACTATTGTATCTGCTCACCTTGGGGTATACCTCAGACCCCCTCACTCTTTTTTTAATATTTATTTATTGTTGCCTTTGTTGTTTTTATTGTTGTTGTAGTTATTATTGTTGATGTTGTCGTTGTTAGATTGGACAGAGAGAAATGGAGAGAGGAGGGGAAGACAGAGAGGGGGAAAGAAAGATAGACACCTGCAGACCTGCTTCACCGCTTGTGAAGCGACTCCCCTGCAGATGGGGAGCTGGGGGCTCGAACCTGGATCCTTATGCTGGTCCTTGTGATTTGTGTCACATGCGCTTAACCTGCTGCGCCACCGCCTGACTCCCACTCTTTTTAAAAAAGATTTATTTATTTATTTAAATGACATTAAAGACAGAGACAAATAGGGCAGGCAGGTAGAGAGAGACCTGCGGCCTGCTTGACTACTCCTGAAACTTCCCCTTTGCAGGTGGGGGCAGGCTTTGACTCAGGGTCCCTAGAGAATCTGCCAACTCTAAAACTGGCCGGTCAGTCGTTTCCAGCCACCACATCTTTGGTATCAACAGCATCAGCATGGGTATGTATGCTCCAGCTCTGGGTCAAGCACCTCCATTCATTCATTCATTCATTCATTCATTCATTCATTCATTCATTCATGCATGCATTCATTCATCAGCTCTGTGTAGTAGATGGAATTGTAGTCCCCCAGAGAAGTCCCCTTACCCAGTTCCTGAAGCCTGTGGCTGTGTCACCTACACAACAGAAGAGGTTTTTCAGTGGTGATCAAGCACCTGTAGAAATGGGAGATCACCTCCCCACCTACTGGGGGGGTCGCTTTGCAAGTAGTGAAGCAGGTCTGCAGGTGTCTGTCTTTCTCTCCCCTTCTGTCTTCCCCTCTCTTCTCAATTTCTCTCTGACCTATCCAATAAAGAAAAAAAAAAGAGGTGGGAAAGGGCACCAGTAGCAGTGGATTTGTAGTGCTGGCACTGAGCCCCAGGGATAACCCTAGAAGGAGAGAGAGAGAGAGAGAGAGAGAGAGAGAGAGAGAGAGAGAGAGAGAATGAGAGAAAGAAGATCATCCAGGCTTATCTGCATGGACCCAATGTCCTCATAGAGATCTTTAATAGAGGGAGGCAGGAGGATCAGAGAGAAGGAAATGTGATGATGGATCCAGAGCGAGTCAAGATGTGTGTGTGTGGGGGGGGGGGAGGAGAAGGTTACAACCAAGTTATGTAAGTGGCTTTTACAAGATGGAAAAGACAAGGAAAAGGATTCTCCCTTTGAGCCCTCAGAACTAACACAACCCTGCTAATAATTACTTCAGTTGTGGAATATCTGGCCTTCAGAATCACAACATAATAGGTATGTGTTGTTTTAAGCCATTAAAATTGTGATAAGTTGTTACAGCATTGGAAACTAATACACTCTACAAAGAGGTTAAGCAGATAGATTTTGGGGCCTGGCTTTGTCACTTAGTGGCTGTGTGACCCCCCCCCCCACATTTTTTCATTGAAAATGAAGTGGGACTGTAAGAACATGTGACTTGGAAGACTGTCTGCAGACCTGCATGAGTTAACACAGACTCAGCATCTAGGGCACAACCAGAGGTATTATTATTATTTTTTCTTTTTTAGAAAAATTTCTTTATTGGGGGATTAATGTTTTACATTCAACACAACAATACAACCCCGCTAGGTCCTCCGTCATCCTTTTCAGGTCTGTACTCTCCCCCCCACCCCAACCCACCCCAGAGTCTTCTACTTTGGTGCGATACACCAACTCCAGTTCTACTTGTGTTTTCTTTTCTGATCTTGTTTTTCAACTTTTGCAATCAAAGATATTATTATGATCGTCATGTATAGTCCTAGTAGCCCTTTAAAGTGTGTGTTTGTTTGCTTTTAATATTTATTTATTTACTTATTCCCTTTTTGTTGCCCTTGTTGTTTTATTGTTGTTAGTTATTGTTGTTGTTATTGATGTCATCGTTGTTGCATAGGACAGAGGGCAATGGACAGAGAGGAGGAGAGAAAGACAGACACCTGCAGACCTGCTTCACCACTTGTGAAGTGACTCTCCCACAGGTGGGTAGCCAGTGGCTCGAACCGGAATCCTTATGTTGGTCCTTGCGCTTTGTGCCATCTGCGCTTAACCCACTGCGCTACCGCCTGACTTCCCAAAGTGTGTGTTTTTAATCTCCATTTTACACACTCAGAAAACTCACATGAAATGGCCAGGGCACAAAGCCAACAAGAGCAGAGACGGCAGGTCCATCTGGCCCCACCTACCTCTCACCCTTGCAAAAACTCACTGCTCCCAGACTCAGCAGTGCTGGCAATTGCAACTGTCCACGCAAGCACCTAGTCTCCAGTCTTCTTTCCCACTCTTTATCTCCTCTGACCTTCTCTGCAAGGCTATTCTTTGTTCAGCTAGCCACCAGCTAGATCACACTGTTTGGCTTCAGATTTTCAAAAGTGCCTCTTATTGTATTCTTACAGCAATAGAAGTCAGGGGCAGCTGGGTTGGACAGGACCACTGTCCCTATTTCAGGGACGAAGGCACTGAGGCTCAGAAGATCTAGATGGGCCCTTGAGAGACAGAAACTAGTGAGGAGGTTGGTTTTTTTAATGTCTGGTCCTGCAGCTTCCCTGCAGCCTGTCAAGTCTTCCCAGAGGTGGATGCTAATTCCCTGCTGTTCAAATCCCAGTCTGTGAGAACGGCTGTGGATTTAATGCTCCTATTTGTGAATACAACATAAATCCCGTGTAGGTGGTCAGTAGCACGGATACATTTTATTTCCCTGGGTATTTTCTGTAGCCGAGTTTCACTTGGGTAAATGCTTTGATTGGCAAATGTTTCTGCTTTCTGATTGAAACAAGTTAGTCTTTTCCAGCAGCTGGAAAATATGGAGTAGTGCTGGGATTATTTTGATTTTCATGATGAGCCCACTGGGAACCCAAGGTCCCTTGTCAGGGTTCAACACAGGATGCTGAGCCCGGCACAGGGAGCCTGCGTCACTGACATTCCCAGTGACAGCAACACATTCTTTCCCCTCTCTGGGAAATGAGGGGGCAGGACTAGATCATCCCTAAGGGTCTTTGTGGCTTAAGTTTGGACCACCTCGGGTTGAGGGTCCCTGTGAGTTTTGGGATGGTCTTTTAGCCTGCACAAGGACCTCTCCCTGGGGCCTAGCATGTGATGGTAGGGAGGAGGGATGGATCCAGAGTTCATCCCTGTGTACTGCCTCTGATGCAGCCAGGCTACCTTTGCTTGGTCTCTGCCATCCCAGAGAGGCTGGCCTGACCCGGGCCTGCTCCTCTGGCCCCTGGCATTATTAAGAGCACTGGGACCATCTCTCCTCAGCAAGGCGGAGACCAGAAGGGGAATTCCCACCCTCTTGCCCCCGACTCCTCTTCTGCCTGTTCCAATAGTGTGCTTGACTTTCTAGGTCTGGTTTATGGTGGTTCCTGGGATTGAGCCAGATGCCATGGAGCCTCAGGCAGGAAAGTCGTTTGAATAAGCATTGTGCTACCTCTTGCCCTCTGGCTTCTGCATTAAAAAGATGTGGGGGTAGGGTGGGGAAAGTCAAAAAGCTTTATTTTCCTCCTGTCTAAATGTGAATATATATGAGCCTAGATAACATTGGTGGGGTTAACAATTACGCTATTTGTAGACTTTCCTCATATTTGGGAGCTACTCTCTGCCCTAACCCAGCTTTCTACCCCTATTCTCAACTCTGACACAATCTTCCTAGACAATATATATTTAATTTTATTTATAAAATGAAAATATTGATAAGACTATAGGATAAGAGGAGTACATTTCCACAAAGTACCCACCCCCAGAACTTCATATCCAATCTCCTCTTTTGATAGCTTTCCTATTCTTTATACCTCTAGGAGTATGACCCAGGATCATTAAGGGGTACAGAAGGTGAAAGGTCTGGCTTCTGTAATTGTTTCTCTGCTGAATATGGGTGCTGGCAGGTCGATTTCCCCCACTCCCACCTCCAACTATGAGGATCATGCAATGAAGCATTCCCAGACAATTTGGAATGTGATCATGCAATGCCTTAAAGACCAGAAAACAGGGCAGAAGAATAACCCAGGCAAGTCCAGACAGAGTGTTTGAACTTAATTATCAACCCCAAAGAAGCTGGCTAGTAGGTATCCAGGGTCTGACCACAGCACTCCAAAAAGGCTCTTGGATGTGGTCCAGGAGGTGGCACAGTGGATAGGGCATTGGACCCTCAAGCATGAATCCTGAGTTTGATCCCCAGCAGCACATGTACCAGAGTGATGTCTGGTTCTTTCTCTCCTCCGATCTTTCTCATTTAAAAAAAAAAAAAGGCTCTTGGAGCCTCCTGCTGACCATTATGTCATCTCCTGCACTCTGCTTCCCAGACCTGCCCACTTCCTCTTATCTCTGCTTTACTGTCTCTGTGAGGAGGAGGCTCCCTCTGCTTTACAAAGAATCCTTAACACTTCCTCCAGTCTCCCTTTCCATGTTCTATGATCATGCAAACTCCTTCCTTTAATAGTGCCTCTCCAAGAAGTTAGCCCCAGTGCTCAGATCTCCTGCAGGTGCAGTGCTGCCTCTTGGTGCTGAGTCTAGTGGAAGCCCAAGTGGCTACTGGAGTTTCCACTCCAGCAATGAAACTTGATTGGTCCCTCTCTCCACCTCCCAGGAGCCCCTCACAGCTGAAGTTTTCTGGCATTTCCTCAACTCTTCCTTGCCAGTTCCCTCTTCCTGACACCCCCCACCACTGATTTTCTATTCCTATTTGTCCTTCTTCCTTAAAAACTCAGCTAGCTCAAACTGAGTCTCCCATGCTGTGCAGAGCTAGTTTAGCACTCCTATCCTGAAGCTCTTGCTACTCCTAACTACTGCAATGAATCCTAACTTCATTTATTTTTAAAATATTTATTTATTTGATAGAGACAGCCAAATATCAAGAGGGAAGGGGGAGATAGAGAAGCAGAAAGACAGAGAGACACCTGCAGCCCTGCTTTACCACTCGTGAAGCTTTCCCCTTGCAGGTGGGGACTGGGAGCTTGAACCTGGGTCCTTGTGCATTGTAACGTGTGCACTCAACCAGGTGTGCCACAGCCCAGCCTCTGAATCCTAATTTTCTATTAACCTTTCTTTAAAGTATGATTGAGCTCCTGGAAGAAGGGACTGTGTCCTCTTTTCTATTATTAAACTGTGTTTTTAATGAAGAAGGGCAAATAGGAATAGAAAGTTGGGGGGGGGGCATGTCCAGAGCTTGACTGCATGAATCAGAATAATGCTGTGGTTCTCTTTCTCATTAATAAATAGTTCAATCTTATATTTATCTATTTTTATTATTTTATTTTAACTTGTTTTAAATATTCATTTACTGGATAGGGATAGCCAGAAATTAAGAGGAAGGAGGAGATAGACAGGGGGAGAGAGAGAGAGAGACTCCTGCAGCCCTGTTTCACCACTTGAGAAGCTTTCCCCCTGTAGGTGGGGACTGGCAGCTCAAACCAGGTCCTTGCACACTGTAACATGTGCACTCAACTAGGTGTGCCACCATTTGGCCATTACTTATTTATTTTATTGCCACCAGGATTATTGCTGGGGCTCAGTGCCTACAGAAAGAATCCACCACTCCCTGTGTCCATTTGTTTCCTTTACTTTCTCTCTCTCTGTCACTTTCTTTCTTTCCTTCCTTCTTTATTTCTCTTTTAAAATTTGGTAGCACAGATAACAATTAAGAGGGGAAGAGGAGATAGAGAGGGAGAAAGACAGACACCTGCAGAACTAGTTCCCTATTTGTGAAGCATCCCCCACCTTGCAAGAGGGGAGGAGGGGTTTGAATCCAGGTCCTCCTGTATTAGAATGTGTGTGCTTAACTGGGAAATGCCACTGCCTGGCTTCTTAAATCTTTATTTACTTAATTTTTTTTTTTTAAGTAGAGTAAATTTGGGAATGGCCATTCAGTAGGAGAAAGACCCAGCACTCAAAACACTATTGTCTTGTCTCCTCTCATTGTTACCATCTCCTCTACATTCTGACATAATTTGAAGCCCTTTGTTTAGTGCGATCCTATGGGAAGTCACTCACCTTCCCATGCACCTCACAGATCTCAGGAAAGCAGGTTACAAGACAGAATTGCTACTGCATACAGGAAAAGTGTGTCCACATACATGCTCTCCACAATGGCTAAAAAATGTCTGGATGGGTCAGACACAAACAATCTGGCATTAGTTGCCTCTAGGCAGTGGGAGTGCCAGGAAATTAAGAAAGTATCCTTGCTCATTTTCATTTTCTTATTTAAAAAGATATTTTTATTTATTTATTATTGGATAGAGATAAAGAAAAATTGAGAAGAGTAGGGGAGATAGAGAGGGAGAGGAAGACAGAGAGACACCTGCAGCCCTACTTCACCACTTGTGAAGCTTTCCCCCTAGAGGGGGAGACCAGTGGTTTGAACCTGCAACCTTGTGCACTATAATGTGTGCACTTAACCAGTTGCACCACCACCTGGCCCCCTTATTTATTTTTTAATTTTAATTTTTTTTTTTTTTTTATCAGAGCACTACTCAACTGTAGCTTGTAGTGTTGCTGGGGATTAAACCTGAGACTCTGAAGCCTCAGGCATAACAGTCTATTTGAATAACTATTATGCTATCTCCCCCACAATTTTTTTTTGGTTTTGAAACTGGAGATCTATTCTCTATACAATATTCTTCCCAGTTTCATTCTGCAGGTCTCCAGCACAACAGAGAGAATTAGCACTCCATATATTCTCTTCATTATGACTGCTGTTACAGACAGAGCAGGCAAGGATGAATCCCTACACCTTCCCCACCTGCATTTTCTTTTCTTTTTTCTTTTTCTTTCTTTCTTTATTGGGGAATTAATGTTTTACAGTCGACACTAAATACAATAGTTTGTACATGCATACCATTTCTCAGTTTTCCACATAACAATACAACCCCCACTAGGTCCTCTGTCATCCTTTTCCAGGACCTGTACTCTCCCCCAAACCCCACCCATCCCAGAGTCTTTTACTTTGGTGCAGTACAGCAACTCCAGTTCAGGTTCTACTTGTGTTTTCTCTTCTGATCTTGTTTCTCAGCTTCTGCCTGAGAGTGAGATCATCCCATATTCATCCTTCTGTTTCTGACTTATTTCACTTAACATGCTTTCTTCAAGCTCCATCCAAGATGAGCTGAAAACAGTGAAATCACCATTTTTAATAGCTGAGAAGTATTCCATTATGTATGTATACCACAACTTGTTCAGCCACTCATCTGTTGTTGGACACCTGGGTTGCTTCCAGGTTTTGGCTATTCCAAATTGTGCTGCTATGAACATAGTTATATACAGATGGTGATGATAATGATGATGATGATGATGATTTTCCTGCAGGGTTATCACTGGGGCTTGGTGCTTACACTACAAATCCACTACTCCTGACAGCATTTTTTTCCTTTTTTTTTTTTTTTTTTTTTGATAGGACAAAGAGAAAATGAGAGCTAGAAAGAGAGACATTCTAAGTGTTTGATAGTTTCTGGTCTAACACCCAGGTCCTTGATCCATGTGGAGTTGACTTTTGTTTCTGGTGAGATAAAGTGGTTCAATTTCATGTTTCAACCCAGTTTCCCCAGCACCATTTATTGAAGAGAGCCCCCTTCCTCTATTTAATAATTTGGGCCACTTAATCAGACATTAGATATCCATAGGTGTGGGGATCTATTTCTGGGCTTTCAATTCTGTTCCACTGGTCTGTATGCCTAGTGTTCCACTAGTGGTCTGTATTCCACTGATCTCTGTACTTAGAGGAAAACATTGGTGGAACACTTTCACGCCTAAACCTGAAGGACATCTTTGATGATACAAAGCAGAAATAAACCAATAGGACTACATCAGATTGAAGAGCTTCTGCACAGCCAAAGAAACCATCACCCAAAGAGATGCCTCATAGAATGGGAGAAGATCTTCACATGCCATACATCAGACAAGAGACCAATAACCAAAATATACAAAGAGCTCAGCAAACTTAGCAACAACAACAACAACAACAACAAAAAAGCAAATGATCCCATCCAAAAATGGGCAGAGAATATGAACACAATATTCACTACAGAAGAGATACAAATAGCTAACAAACATGAAAAATTGCTCCAGCTCACTGATTGTTAGAGAAATGCAAAAAAAAAAAAAGACAACACTGACATACTGCCTCACCCCTGTGAGAATGTCACGCATCAAAAATGACAGCAGCAACAAATGTTGGAGAGGTTGTAGGGACAAAGGAACCCTCTGACACTGCTGGTTGGAATGCAAATTGGTCTAACCTCTATGGAAAGCAGTCTGGAGAACCCTCACAAGGCTAGAAATAGACTTCCCATCTGACCTAGTAATTTATCTACTAGGGATATATCCAAAGGATTCCATAACAGTCAACAAAAAAGATATGTGTACACTTATGTTCATAGCAGCACAATTCATAATAGCTAAAACCCGGAAGCAACCCAGGTGCCCAGCAACAGATGAGTGGCTGAGAAAGCTGTGGTACACAATGGAATACTATGCAGTTATTAAGAAAAATGAAACCAACTTCTCTGATCCATCTTGGATGGAGCTAGAAGGAATTATGTTAAGTGAGATAAGTCAGAAAGACAAAGACGAGTAGGAGATGATCCCACTCATGAACAGAGGTTATGAAAGAAGAACAGAAAGGGAAACTCAAAGCGGAATCTGACTGAGTTTGGAGTAGGGCACCAAAGTAAAAAAATCTCTGGGTGGAGGGTGAGGGTAGATGTTCAGCTTCACTGGGGGGGGGGTTGTCACAGAGACCTTTGGTGGTGGGAATGGTGTTAATATACACTCCTATTAACTTATAGTCTCACAATTCACTATTTTATTAATATGAGAGGGGAAAAATGGATTGAATGTCTCAAACTTTTTGATGCATAGACCATAGCTCTGAGTATATGTTCCTTCAATCTAAGCTTTTAAAACTTCAAATTGGTAATCAGAATGAATTTTAAGAGTGAGCTCAAATTGTTAATACATTTCTAATAATGACTTGTTCTTTGAAATATTAAATCTCCTAAAAGCTTAGGCCAGGGAGAAAAGGAGCAAGTGGTGTCTTTACTTTATAAGATACAGATATATGTAAATAGCATAAAAGGACATAAATTATGGTGAGGTCTTGTGTGATACAGCACCTTAACAATAGGGTTTTCTAAGTTAACCCAATTGCCAAATAATTTGGCTATAGCAATAACTATCTATTGCCTTCTAAAACCCTAAGACAGCAGGAACCTTCCCCTTTCTCTATAAAGCCCCTTTCTCCCAGTCCTGAAACTTCTAGGGTAGGGTTCACTTTCCTGCCTGCCTCTCTCCGTTCATACCAACTGATACTGCACCTGCTGACCCTAGCCTAATCAATGCAACCAGTACCACTTAGGCATGCTGTTCTTCGGACTGCATCCAGAGACATCAGGCGTGGAATGACAACCCTTCAGCTTCATTATTCTGATGAGAACTTTCCTAGCCCATGGGACTCCTTAATTCCATTTTGGGTGGTGCACTTCTTCAAAACAAAACAAAGCAAAACAAAACAAAAAAACCCCTCAAAACCTAGATATAGACCAGGGACGATGAGATAGGACATATGTACATGTACCCATAAGTTAGGAGAAAATACATACCTTAAAGCAAAAGTGCACAATAATTTGCAGTGAGTCAGTCAAGAAGCAAGCAAGTAGAAGACCAAAAAAGACACCGTAAAGTACCTAAGGAAATAGTTTCTACTTAGATCCATATTACCCTCCTCACCTACCTTCCACTACACATCAATCACTCCAACCTCGTCATACAAAATAAGGACTACAAAAACTGAAGAAGGGTAAAAGACTGGCATACTTTAATGATGACTCTTTAGTCACTACCAGGCTACTCCATCCTGCGATTCCCACAAAGACAGGATGGGCTTAGTCCTCTAACAGATCCTTCTCACCACTGTCACTGGTCATCTCCATCAGGAACAACATAATGGACCCCTTTATGGGCCCCTATAGGACCTTGCCTTCAGTGTGGATCCACAGTGGTAGAGAACCTCTCCCAAGGGAGGTTGGACAACATACTCTACCTACTACCTGAGGAAGATGAGTCCTGAAATTAGTGTATCCTTGAATGATCCTAGCCATGACCACAATATGTGAGCTCAGACCTACAGGGATGCAGAGGTAACATAAGCTCCTGTGCTGACTATGGGCCCAAGATCAAACCGATGGAGTTTACAGTTAACAATATTTAGATACTTTCCCCATATTTGGGAACTACTTTCTTCCCTAATCCAGCTTTCTTGTCCTTTTTCCAACTATGATACCATCTCCCTGAATAATAACCTGAGTCCATCTGCATACTAGATGTCAGGTGCAGGCAAAAACTAATAAAGCCATGGGCCCTTGGAATATACCTAGAATAGACTTAGTAGTTATTTCCAAAATGGATACCCCAAATTTTCATCTGCAATATTCTTGTCTTTAGATTCCTGATTATTAAACACTTTTTTTCTGCTTTATATGTTAACTCTTTTTCAGCTACCAGGTTTTAGATGCTACCATGACGCCAACCTGACTTCCCTGGGCAAATAACCCCACCATGTATCCTGGGTCCCTACCTCCCCAGAGCCCTACCCCACTAGGGAAAGAGAGAGACAGGCTGGGAGTATGGATTAACCTCCCAATGCCCATGTTCAGCGGAGAAGCAATTATAGAAGCCAGACCTTCAACCTTCTGCATCCCATAATGATCCTGGGTCCATACTCCCATGGGGATAAAGAATAGGGAAGCTATCAAGAGAGGAGATTGGATATGGAGCTCTGGGGGTGGGCACTGTGTGTAAATGTATCCCTCTTGTCCTACAGTCTTGTAAATAAATTTACATTTTATAAATAAACATTTAAAAAGAAAGAGAGACACATATTGACCTGCTTCAGCACTTGTAAGGAGTCCTGATACAGTTGGGAAGCCAGAGACTCAAACTCAGATCCTTTCACAGGTGCTTGAGCTTCATACTATGTGAGCTTGGCCAGGTGCAACACTGTCTAACCCATATTTTCTCACATTCTACAACCAATATAAAGCATGTCTTTGAAGCTGAACAGTGGAGGTGGGGGAGGAGGCAATTTCATAGCTTGCAGTGACAGCTTCTCCAAAGAAACATTATCCATGGGGCTTAGCACATTTAAAATAGAAACTGTGTTCAGAGACTGGCAAGTCCAACCATGCTCAGGTTCTTGGTGTCTCGGAAACGCAGTCTTTACAGACCTGCGAGGGGACAGCCCACGTGAAGACAGACAGGTTGTCCGAGGATGAAGAAATGCAGTGACCCTCAACCCAAGGTAGCACCAGTGTCCCCCACCCTTCCCTTGTCATCTGTGCAATCTTCAGCCTCTGCCCCAGCTGTGTGCAAAACAATCAGCTGTTTTAACCAGCCACTCACTGCTTTCCAGTCTTTGGACTAGCCAAGTATTATCCAATACATTACATTGTGCTGTGCTCCAGGCTCCAATGTCCCTGCCCTGAAGCAGTGAAGAGAGCTCTGATGCAATGAAGAGGGTGTCCTGAACATCCCCCTCCCCACTTTCCCTTGCTTCTGGGATGGACCTGTGCTGACATTCCTGAAGTGTCTCTCACCGAGGATACTTAAAACAGCCTTAACCATCACAGGCAGCTCCACCATCACTCCCCACAGGAAGCTCCACCATCAACCTCCTACAAGAAGCTCCACCATCACCTCCTATGGTAAGATCCACCATCACCTCCCACAGGAAGCTCCACCATAACCCCTCACAACTTCCTATAGGAAGCTCCACTATCATCCCCCACAGGGAGCTCTACCATCTCCTCCCACAGGAAGCTCCACCATTAACCTCCTACATGAAGCTCCACCATGGTACCCCACAGGAAGCTCCACCATCACTTCCCATAGGAAAATCTACCATCAACCTCCCACAGGAAGTTCCACCATCGCCTCCACAAGGAAGCTCCACCATCACCCCCCACAGGAAGTTCCACCATCACTTGCCACAGGAAGCTCCACCATCAACCTCCTACAAGAAGCTCCACCATGGCCCCCCACAGAAAGCTCCACCATCACCTCCCACAGGGAGCTCCATCATAGCCTCCCACAGAAAGCTCCACCATCAACCTCCTACAGGCAGCTCCACCATCACCTCCCACAGGAAGCTCCACCATCAACCTCCTACAGGAAGCTCCATCATCACCCCCCACAGCATGCTCCACCATTGCCCCCGGACAGGAAGCTCCACCACTGTCCCCCACAAGAAGCTCCACCATCACTTCCCACAGGAAGCTCCACCACTGTCCCCCACAAGAAGCTCCACCATCACTTCCCACAGGAAGCTCCACCACTGCCTCCCAAAGAAAGCTCTACTATCAACCTCCCACAGGAAGCTCCACCATCACCTCCCACAGGAAGCTCCACCATCACTTCCCACAGAAAGCTCCACCATTGCTCCCCACAGAAAGCTCCACCATCAACCTCCCACAGGAGGCTCCACCATCACCTCCCACAGGAAGCTTCACTATCACCTCCCACAGAGCTCCACCATTGCCTCCCATGGCAACCCTTCCTCAATGGATTCTTCCCCACCTCCAGCCCCAGCAAAATTACATTTCTCCCTCTAAGTTCTACTACCACAATGTATTTGTTTCCTCATATACTGAGTTACTGTTATTCACACATGCCCCATATTTACAGCGGGTTATGAGCCCCAGTAGACAGGGTCGGGCTTTGAGATTAACCAGAGATGTTTCATAGAAGGCTGGTTAAGTCCTCAAGCTTTAAGGATAGATAACTAGAGCAAAACTTAACTCTGTTTACTATCAGTGAACCCTTTCAACTTTACTTTGTCCACCCAGTCAAGGTGGAAGAGGTGGTGTCTGAGCTTGTGAGCTTGAGCTGCTGGGAAGATGGACAGAGTCTAAAAGAGCAGGAAGGTGGGGAGGGTATTCTACATAAGAAAAGATCACATAGTGTCGTATATATTACAAAGGCCCAGAAGCAACAGCACACGCTTTGTTAGGAGAAAAGAAGTAATTCAGTTTTGGTTGGGCTCCATTTGGACACAAAGTTTAGACAGAGCTTTTGTTTCCTCTTGCTTTTTTTCTTCTTTTTCCTTAACCCTCCACTTGAACCCACCCCCTTTGCTCCTTCACTTCTTAACTGTCTGTGAGAGGTTAAAGCAATCTGAATTAAGCTAGTTAACTTGACTTTTATTATTGAATTATAATCATTTGTGCAATTATGAAACCAGGTGTTCCTGATTGAGATCAATTATTCCTTCACCTGATCACTATAGAGCTAATAAGGACTTAGAATTGCTGTTCAAGTATACTTCCAGCAGGGTTGAAGCCTTCTGGAAAGGCATTTATTAAGCCAAAGAGTGATGGGGAAAAATCCAAGGGAGAACAAGGACAGAGATTAAAATCCTCTAGGAAAAGGCCTAGGAAGGCTGATTTGATCCTTAAGTAGCCTTGATGGGTAGGTGGCTGGCTGTTGAACAAGACACCTTTGAGGTGTTCCCACAGGAACTTAGGTCGGGGTTGGGGCAGAGTGAAGGCAGGTGGAGGCCGGAAATGCCCTAAACACTCAGTGTAAAATGTGGCTCATCTCCTGCTCGTTCTTCTGCTAAACTGGAATGACCCACTTTTCCTCCTGGGGCTTCAATCCTGATGTCAGTTTCCCCTCCCACTGTGTGAGGCAATTGACAGAGATGAGCAAGCTCTGACCTAGCAGCTACAGACCTGGGCTCCCCAGAACTCTAGGTTCCTTCACAGTTGTTTCCTGTGAGAACACAAGTAGCAGGTACTGTTTCCATCTCACAAGTGGGGACACTCGGACTTGGTCGACAGATGTGCCTACAGTCATAGAACCAGTGACCAGTTCATGAAGGGCTGAGGCTGAGCCCCTTAGGATGACAATATCACCAAGTGGTCTTTCCCTCACATCTTACTGAGATGAGATCCATTCACTAGGGAGGAAGGATGGGCAGGTCATCTCTGCAATGGTTTGTGAGCCTAGATATATGCTAGAATCTCCTCAGAGAATGAAAACGTCTCCTGTTCATCGATTAAGTCAGTCTCTAGAGTTGGACCTGGGTAGCATTACATTTCAAAAGGTCCAGATGTTATCCTAAGGGCTGCAAACCATTGGCCTAATGGGAATCAAGTTGGCTAAGTGGAGGCAGTACTGGCCCTGTGGAGGTCATCAAATATGGCTATGAATTCAGCTACATTGGCTTGGTTGTTTGTAGGAGAAGCTGTTAGAATATTCTTTTAATCAAGAGAATCTTGCGGGGGAGGGGGGTAGTTGGTATCTCAAGAATATGGGAGTAAAGCCCCAAATAGAAAACAAACAAACAAATAAACAAACAAAAGACACCTGCTCTCACTTGCTCCATCTCTAAATCATGGTGCCAAATTCCCCCTTGTGTATATATTCCATTCTCTATCCCTCCTCAGGCTAGTTCTTCCCCAGTACAAAGGAGCTGGTCACTGAGGACTCCAGGCAGAATCTCCATTGCTGGAGAAGGTCTGAGACATGTTTCTCCATCTCAGTCTTAGGCAGGTGCCCACTTAAAGTCACTCACTTTGGTCATAGGGTTGTGTCACAAGGCGTCAGTAGCTGCCATCCAAGCTAATGGTGAGGGGTGAGGGGGGATAGTGGTTATGTTCCATAAGATGGGAGAGTCCTATTCCAGAAAGACAAACAATAGAAAGCTCGTGTCCATTGAAGTTGGAAAGAACCATATGAAGTGAGATCAGTCACAGAGAGAAGGATGAATATGGGATGATCCCACTTATAGACAGAAGTTGGAAAATAAGAACAGAAAGGAAAGCACAAAACAGAATTGGGACTGGAGTTGGTATATTGCACCAAAGTCAAGGACTCTGGGGTATTGGGAGTGTTCAGGTCCAGGAACATGGTGGTGTAGGAGGACCTAGGTGGGAAGTTATGTGGAGAACTGAGAAATGTTACACATGAACCAACTATTGTATTTTACTGTCAACTGTAAACCATTAATCCCCCCAATAAAGGGAAAAATTATATTTTTATGGAAAAGAATAAATCTCCTGTCCATCATTTGCAACCTTACCTAGGATTCCCATAGCTGGACCTCTTCAGTTAATTGTGCTGAAAGTTCTGCTCATCTGGAGTCTCTTATCATTAAGGAATACAAACTCACAGTTTTGTAAACAGGGCAGTCATGCACTGACTCAAGTTATTTCATGAATGCAGCTGGACTTGCAGGGTGAGGACCCAGGTGCAGAGACAGTGGACTCTATTCTTAACACCCCCCCTCCACACACACAGTCTTCAAAGACCCACGTAGCCTCAGGCATGGATCCCAACTCACACTGGCTCACAGAATAGGAAAAGAGATCTCTTGGTTCATATGGCCATAAAACTCAAGGAATTTGCTTTTTGCAGTATCTGGATTCAGAGCCCAGAAAACGTCTTTGAAAGTTAGCCTGACCTTCTTCCCCTTAGTTGTGGTCTCTCCGCAGGCTCTCCCTTCATCAGGTTCTCCTCCATGCCCAACACACACAGAGATGCAAGAAAGTGATCAGTTTTCCTGTGGAGAGACTCAAATTTTCTCTCAGTAGAAACTAATAATATGGGGTCAGGTGGCGGCACACCTGGTTCAGTGCACATGTTACAGTGTATAAGGACCCAGGTTTGAGCCCCCAGTCCCCACCTGCAGAGGGACAGTGTCACAAGTGGCGCAGCAGTGCTGTAGGTGTCTCTCTCCCTTGCTGTATTCCCCTTTTCCTCTCAATTTGTGGCTGTCTCTAGCAAATAAACAAAGATAATAAAAATATTTTTAAAAGAAACTACTGGGAGAAGGGCGGTAGCACTGCAGGTTAAGTGCCAAAGGTGGCACAAAGCACAAGGACCGGCGTAAGGATCCTGGTTAGAGCCTGGGCTCCCCACCTGCAGGGGAGTCGCTTCACAGGTGGTGAAGCAGGTCTGCAGGTGTCTGTCTTTCTCTCCCCCTCTCTGTCTTCCCCTCCTCTCTCCATTTCTCTCTGTCCTACCCAACAACAATGACATCAATAATGACTACAACGATAAAACAACCAGGGCAACAAAAGAGAATAAATAAATAAATAAATATAAAAATTTTTTAAAAAGAAAGAAAGAAACTACTACTACAAATAATAATAAATGCTACCATCTTAACTTTCTTGGGCAGATGATTTCAGTAATGTGTCCTAGCACCTCACCTCTCCAGAGCCCTATCCAACTAGGAAACATAGAAACAGGCTGCGGGGTATGGATCAACTGGCCAACACCCATGTCCATCAGAGAAGCAATTACAGAAGCCAGAACTCCTACATTATGAACCCCCAAAAGAATTGTGGTCCATACTCCCAGAAGGATAAAGAGTAGGGAAGCTTCCAATGGAGGAGATGGGACACGGAACTCTGGTGGTAGAAACTGTATGGAATTGTACCTCTGTTACCTTACAGTCTTGTTGATCATTGTTAAATCACTAATAAAAATAAAAAATTTCTTATGCAGGGTGGGGGTAGATAGCATAATGGTTATGCAAAGAGATCCTCATGCCTGAAACTCCAAAATCCCAGGCTCAATTCCCTACATCACCATAAACCAGAGCTGATCACTGCTATGGTAAAGAAAAAAATAAAATAAAATAAAAATCGTTATGCAAAAGACTTTGATGCATGGGGCTCTGAGATTCCAGGTTCAGTTCCCAGCACCACCATAATCCAGAGCTGAGCAGTACTCTGGCCTCACTCGTTAGGTCTTCTTCTTTTGTTAAAAGATAAAATATTTAAAAAGAAAGAAAGGAAGGAAAGGAACTGGTTAGCAGTGCGCCTTTCTGTCAAAAAGAAAGGAAAGAAGACTGCTGGAAATGGTGAATTCCTCATTCAGGCACCTGGTAACAATAAAGCAAAAAGAAAAAACAAAAAAAAATAAAGAAGGAATGAAGGTAAGATGGAAGAAGGAAGGGAAGGAGGAAGGAAGGAAGGAAGGAAGGAAAGAAGGCAGGCAGGCAGGCAAGAAACAATGATACTATTTTAGCACTCACAACCTGTCCTTATTTTTAATACAAACTTTCTTAGTAATCCTGACTGGGCAAGACTATAGCTAGAGCCCAGGTTTGAGAAGTGTTTTGTCTGAGGAGCACAGTAAGTCTGGTGCTGAGAGAAAAGTTGAAAAGAGCCAAACATGAATAAGAGGGAAGTTGAACAAGTGAGAAATAGGACAGAATGTAACAGGATGTAAGTAGCAGCAATTGCCAGCGGCCAGCGGGGGCTTTCCAAGAAACTAAGGGACTTTCCATGCACCTAGCAGCGTAAGGGCTGAGTATGTGCAGAGAGTTAGAGAAAATGAAAATTGACATCTAGCAACTTCAGCTTCTGTAAACGTGCTTCCACTTTGATGGAGGGGTATATAATAAATCCAAGCTTGAACTCGGGGCCAGAAGAGTGTAGGATGATCTGAGTTTTGCTCTGCACATTAAAAACTTCCTTTCTCCTTCATCCAAAACCTGGCTCCAGTTTCCTTGATGTTCTAGTGGGAATCTAAAGTTGTTTCCCTAACAGGGCCGGCCTGGGTTTCCACATTGGCTATCAGGGCTCAGATGAGGAATTCTATCTGCCACCTTCGGAGTCCCCTTCCTACTCAACGTGGTCCCTGAAGAGCTCTATTCACCTGAAGTCTAGGAAACTTGCAGCTTCATACTAAGGTTTCTGTTGGCTAGTTTGTTTGCCTTTTATTTTATTGGGAGGCTAATGAGTAACAGTATAGTTGTTGGCACTGGGTACATTTCTTCACCTCCCTGTGATAGACGCGTGCCAACTTTTATGAACAACAGGATAAATGGTTGTGAACATAGACCACAACTTTCTAAGCCACTCGTCTGCTGTTGGATGCCTAGGTTGCTTCTAGGTTTTGACTATTACAAATTATGCTACTATAAATATTGGTATACACACATCTTTTGGATGGGTGTGTTTGGTTCCTTCGGACATATCCCTACTAGGAGGGGAATTGTAGGGTCCTATGATAGGTCCACTTCTAGTCTTTTAAGAGTTCTCCAGACTGTTCTCCACTGGGGTTGGACCAAATTACAATCTCACCAGCACTGCAGGAAGGTTCCACAGTTCCCACACCCTCTCCAGCATTTGTAGTTGCTGTCCTTCCTGATGTATGACACGCTCACAGGGGTGAAGTGGTATCTCATTGTGGTCTTTATTTGCGTTCCTCTGACAACCAATAACTTGTAGCATTTTTTCATATGTCTGAAGGCTTTTTACATCTCTTCTTTGGTGAATTTTCTGTTCATATCCTCTCCCCATGTTTGGATGGGGCCATTTGTTTTTGTTGTTGCTGAGTTTGGTGAGCTCTTTATATATGTTGGTTATTAGCCTCTTGTCTGATGTCTGGCATGTGAAGATCTTCTCCCATTCTAAAGGAGGTCTTTCTGTTTGGTGGTTTCTTTTGCTGTGCAGAAGCTTTTCAATTTAATGTAGTCCCATTAGGTTATTTTTGTTTTAGTATTACTTGCAACTGGCTTTGTATCATTGAAGATGCCTATAAAATTTAGATGGAAAAGCATTCTGCCAATATTTTCCTCTAAGTATTTGATAGTTTCTGGCCTAACATCCAAGTCCTTCATCCATCTGTGCACAATTCAACCCAATATTTCAACACCATTTGTTGAAGAGATTATCCTTCCATATAATACTTTGGACCCCCTTGTCAAAGATTAGATGTCCACTGGTGTGGGGGCTTACTTGTGGGCTCTCAGTTCTGTTCCACTGGTCAGTCAGTGTGTCTATTTTTGTTCCAGTGCCAGGCAGTTTTCATTACAATGGCCCTATAATATAGGGAGATTACATTTTTGAGATCTGGGAGTGTGATGCCTCCAGTTCTGTTCTTTCTTCTCAAGATTGTTTTGAAAATTCTAAGCATTTTCCGGTTCCAGATAAACATCTATACCTTTTGTTCTATTCTCTTTAAAAAAAAATGGTGGGATCTTGATAGGTATTACATTGAATTTGTATATGGCTCTGGGTAGAATGTAGAATATTCATTTTGATCATGTTAATTCTTCTAATTTATAAACAAGTAATTTTTTTTTTTGGTCAGAGCACTGCTTAGCTCTGGTTTATGGTGATATAAGGAATTGAATCTGGGACCTAGGAGCTCAGGCATAACAGTCTATTTGTATAACCATTATGCTATCTCCCCACCCTCCAACTGAGCTATTTCATCAACCCTTAAATAATTACATCTTTAAGGCTGGAAAGATTGTGCAATGATGGGACATACCTAGAGCCTTGGGGAAAGCTTCTAGACAAGAATGATTTTTACATAAAACCCATACTTTGAAGAGAACAGTGGGGCAGGTATATGTACAGACACATACATCAGAAACCCATGAAGCAAAGTCAAAAAGGGCAGCCACACTGAAAGGGACCCTGCCTGTGGTGTAAGCTGGCAAAGCTTTGGGTGTGGTGTTTTCGATGTTTGGCCATAAAGGCATGTTGCTTTGAAAAGTCCTGGCCCTACTCAGCCCTCCTGCTGCCTTCCCAGTTGTCTAAATGAGGGCAGACAGGTCAGATGAAACCCTCAGCCTCAACCCCAGGCAGATTACAACCTGCCCCTCTTCTGTCTGCTGATACTGAGGCTGTTCTTATCCAAGGCTGTCTGGCTTTCCTCACTCTGTTACAGTCCTGGGCTATACATAACCCCCTGAAATCACCATTGGTTAGGGGAGAGGCACACAGTCTGCTTTGCAGCTCTCCCTCCATCCAAGCTATTAGTATGTTTAATAGCTCTGGCCTCATGCTGATTTCTGACATGTGGTAATTAATTCCTTTCCACTCAGAGATATAGTCATTTGCAGGTCCTGATTCAAAAATGGCGCAGCTCTATTCTGTTTGAAAAATACTTAAAATGTTGAGTAGGGAAACCATTTGGCCTTTTGTGGAAAACCACTGATCTCTAGCCCATCCTTTTATAAAAATAAATTCCAGATGTATTAATAATTTCAATGTAAAAATCATTTAAAAATACTTGAAGGTAATTATTTACTCAATCTTAGCTTGGGAAAGCACGCTAACCAAGGCAAAAGCCTTAGAAAGGTTGTGGATTAGTTAATAGAAAAAATTGAAACTTTTAATAAGATTGAATAAAATTAAAAGAAAGTGGCATATTAAGAAAATCCTATGCAATGTTTCAAAGTACAAAGTTATACTTCTTTTTTTTTCTTTGTTGGGGGATTAATGTTTTACAGTCAACAGTGAATACAGTAGTTTGTATATACATAACATTTCTGTTTTCCACATAGCAGTACAAACCCCAACAGGTCCTCTGTCATCCTTTTTTGGACCTGTATTCTCCCCCCACCCACCTACCCCAGAGTTTTTTACTTTGGTGCAATACACCAACTCCAGTCCAGGTTCTGCTTAGTGTTTTCTTCTGATCTTGTTTTTCAACTTCTGCCTAGGAGTGAGATCATCCCATATTCATCCTTCTGCTTCTGACTTATTTCATTAACATGATTTCTTCAAGCTACATCCAAGATGGGCTAAAAACAGTGAAATCACCATTTTTTAATAGCTGAGTAGTATTCCATTGTGTATATAGACCACAACTTGTTCAGCCACTCATCTGTTGTTGGACAACAGGGTAGCTTCCAGGTTTGGCTGTTCCAAATGATGTTGCTATGAACATAGGTATACATAAATCTTTTTGGATGGATGTGTTGGGTTGCTTAGGATATATCCCCAGGAGAGGAAATGCAGGGTTAGAGGGTAGGTCTGTTTCTAGCTTTCTGAAAGTTCTCCAGACTGCTCTCCACAGAGGTTGGACCGATTTACAATCTCACCAGTGCTGAAGGAGGGTTCCTTTGACCCCACAACCTCTCCACCATTTGTTGCTGCTGCCTTTTCTGATGTATGGCATTATCACAGGAGTGGAGTGGTTTCTCATTGTTGTCTTTATTTGCATTTCCCTGACAGCCAAAGACTTGGAGCATTTTTCATGTGTTTCTCAGCCTTTTGGATCTGGGGTGAATATTCTGTCCATGTCCTCTCCCCATTTTTGGATGGGGTCATTCATTTTCTTGTGATTGAGTTTGGCACACTCTTTATATATTTTGGTTATTAAACTCTTGTCCAATGTATAGCATGTAAAGATCTTCTCCCATTCTGTGAAGGGCCTCTTTGTTTGATTATTAGTTTCTTTTGCTATGCAGAAGATTTTTAATTTGACTTAGTCCCATAGTTTTATACTTGCCTTAGTCTTTGTAATTGGATTCATTTCATTGAAGATGTCCTTAAAATTTATGTGGAAAAGAGGTCTGCCAATATTTTTCTCTAAGTATCTGATAGTTTCTGGTCTAATATCCAAGTCCTTAATCCACTTGGAATTTACTTTTGTGTTTGGTGAAATACAGTGATTCAGTTTCATTCTTCTGCATGTTTCAACCCATATTTTCCAACACCATTTGTTGTAGAGGCTCTCCTTTCCCCACTTAATAGTCTGGGCACCTTTGCCAAAGATTAGATATCCATAGATGTGGGGGCTTACTTCTGGGTTCTCAATACTGTTCCACTGGGCAGTGTGTCTATTTATGTTCCAGTACCAAACAGTTTTGATGACAATATAATAAATACAATTTGAGATCTGGGAGTGTGATACCTCCAGTTCTGTTCTTTCTTCTCAAGATTGTTTTGGCAATTCTAGTTCTTTTTTGGTTCCAGATAAACATTTGTAGCATTTGTTATTTTCTCCTAAAGAATGTGGTTGGGATCTTGATTGGGATAGCATTAAATTTGTAGATGGCTCTGGGTAGTATATTCATTTTGATGATGTTAATTCTTCTAACCCATGAACATGGAATATCTTTCCACTTCTTTGTGTCCTTTTCTATTTCTTTTTCAGTATACAAATATATCACCTCTTTTGTTAGGTTTTTTCTTAGATAATTATTGTTTTTGTTGCTTTAATAAAATGAACTGATTTCTGGATTTCATCTTCTTCTGACTTAGTGTTTGCATAGAGGAATGCCACTGACTTTTGAATGTTAATTTTATAGCCTGTCACCTTACTGTATTGCCTGATGATTTCCAAAAGCTTTTTGCTAGATTATTTAGGTTTTTCTATGTATATTATCATGTCATCTGCCAATAGGGAGAGTTTGATTTCTTCTCTTACAATCTGTAATTTCTGCGGTGTCTGTTGTGATATCTCCTCTTTCATTTATCATTCAATTTATTTGGGTCTTCTCCCTTTTTTTGTTTTCTGAGTCTGACTAAACGTTTGTCAATTTTGTTCCCTCTTTTGAAGAACCAACATTTACTTTTGTTGATCTTTTGTATGGTTTTCTTATTTTCAATGTTAATGTGTATTCCAGTTTCTTGAGATGAATGACTCTGAAAATGTCCAATAGTTCTAGTTTACCTATCTCCTCATTTAGCTCCCTCATGTCTTTATTGATTTTCTGCCTGGATTATCTGTCAAGCTGAGAGAGTGGGGTAGTGAAGTCCCTTACTATGACTGTGTTGCTGTTAATATATTGCTGTAGCTCTTTCAGTAGATGTTGATGTATTTAGATGGCTTCTCATTGGGTGCATAGATGTTAATAATTGTTAAGCCCTCTTGATTGACTGATCCTTTAAGCATTAAGTAATGTCCATCCCTATCTTTTTAAATTTTATTTATTTTCATGTCTATTGTGTCAGATATGAGAATAGCTGTTCCTGCCCTTTTTTTGTGGGCCATTGGCTTGAATGATAGTTTTCCATCATTTCACTTTGAGTCTGTGTTTGTCTTGTTGGGTTAGGTGGGTTTCCTGTAGACATTATATTGTTGGGTTGTATTTTCTGATCCATCTTCCTACTCTGTGCCTTTAAAACTTTATTTTTTATATTTATTTATTTATTCTCTTTTGTTTCCCTTGTTTTATTGTTGTAGTTTGCTGAATAGGACAGAGAGAAATGGAGAGAGGAGGGGAAGACAGAGAGGGGGAAAGAAAGATAGACACCTGCACACCTGCTTCACCATTTGTGAAGCGACTCCCCTGCAGGTGGGGAGCAGGGGCTCAAACTGGTATTCTTCTGCTGGCCCTTGCACTTTGCGCCACATGCACTTAACCAACTGCACTACTGCTGAACTCCCTACTCTGTGCCTTCTAATAGGTGAATTCAGGCCATTGACATTTATTGATATCAGAGGCTGAAGATATTTTAACACCATTCTTGTAGATTTTCTTTCAGGGTAGGCTTGCTGATAGTTGATTCTTTCAACTGTTGCTTGTCTGAGAAGGTTTTTATGCCTCGATCTAGTTTGAATGACTGTCTCGCAGGATACAGTAGTCTTGGTTGAAAGTCTTTCTCATTGAGAACTGGATAGATATCTTATCATTCTCTTCTGGCCTATATATAGTGTTTGTGTGGAGAAGTCTGCTTCTAATCTTGTGGCTTTTCCTCTGTAGGTGACTCTTTGTTTTTCTCTTGTGGCCTTCAGGATTCTTGTGTCTAAGTAAGGTACTTGAAGAGTTCACAGTTATGGAATTTAACAGTTGTTTCAATATTATTTTAATCCCTGAGTTGGAGCATAATGGCTTAAAAGCCTCTTTTGTTCTTTTTTCTTCCTTGTAGGATATGGGAGCCTGAGGGCTTTTAAACTATAAGTAGTCTTTTTAGCTTAATCACTCACTCCTGACCAAGAGATAAAGCAGGGTCTGGGAGAGATAGCACAGTGGTTATGCAAAGAAACTCTCACACCCCAAGGATCCAAACTCTGGGCTCAATTCAGCTTCTCTGCCAAGCCCGGCAACACTGCTGGGCCCTATGAGTTTCTAAACAAGTTCTATTTATAGTCTGTAGGTTCTGAGACCATTATTCACCATGTTCTCATCAGGAGAACAATGTGGAAAGGCTCCCACCACACAGCCCCACTGCTAGGCCACCGAGAGATATATCTTCTCCTTAGTCTCCTGGTTAGTTCTCTGTCCCCTGGTGTCAGTACAGGGCCTCCCCCCTGCTACTCCAGCCTCTGAGGGCAGTAGCAATGGAGACTCACAGTTGCATTTGGTGAGTCTTAGGGGAGTCCTCTCCTCCCTTCATCAATCTTTTTGTTGGTAAAGCAGACTGGAGGTGGTGCCTCAACTGGTAAACTGTTGGAATATTACCAGCCACTCAATCTTTCCTTAAGCTCCTCTCTGTCCACGAGACACACGTGTTTGTACTTGGTTTCCTGAAGTCTATGTAGTCCTGTCTTGTTGCGGTCCTAGGTGATCTCCTTTGGTATTCCTAGTTGACCCAGGAGAGGAATGGAAAGAAATACAGCTGCTCCAAAGTTCTACTTCTTATAAGAATGATGGTACTAATATTTATTTCTATGTGCCAGACACTGTGTTAATACATAAAGAATGTGGACAGCTTAATTCACAAAATAAATAAAATGGTGAAGAAACATTAGAGGAAGGCTGGGGGTACAGCAGCATTATGGTTGTGCAAAAGACTTTTATGCCTGAGGCTTTGAAGTCCCAGGTTCAATCCCCAGCACCACTACAAGCCAAAGCTGAACAGTGCTCTGGTCTTTCTCTCTCTCTCTCTCCATATATATATATATATATATATATATATATATATATATATATATATCTTAACATTTTTTAAGCATTAATAAAGAAACATTAGAAGAAACTCTCTTTATTATTTATTTATTTTGCCTCCAAGGTCATTGCTGGGGTTCAGTGCCTACACTACAAATCCACTGCTCCTAGAGGTCATCTTTTTCCCATTGTTGTTGCTGCTGCTGTTGTTGTTGGGTAAGACAGAGAAAATTTGTGAGAGGAGGGGAAAATAGAGATAGGAGAGAAGGACAGACACCTGCAGACCTGTTTCACTGCTTGCAAAGTGACCCCCCACCATAGTTGGAAAACCTGGGACTGGGAACAGGATTCTTGAGCTGGTCCTTGCTCTTTGTACTATGTGTGCTTAACCCGGTGCACTACCACCCAGCCCTCTTAGAGGAAACTACCTTATTGATTATAAAATTAAAACATCAATAGAAGACTTTTGTGAAATTAAACAAGATGGAGACAATAATAGTCAAATGTTAGGGTGTAGATTGTTTAAGGTCAACAGTGATTATTCATTTCCCCTGAGAGGATTTGGCTTTGCTTATATCCAGGATTTCTGTAAAGTATAGATTCCTTCTTGGGCTAAAGTCATGCTCAAGAATTGGAATTACTTTTTTTTTTAAAGATTTTTTTTTTCAATAGAGTGAGGGAGAAATGGAGTGGGGAGTGGGAGCTAGAGAGTGAGAAAGAAAGACACCTACAGAACTGCTAAGCCTACCTGCAGGGGGTGACTAGGAGCTTGAAGGTAGGTCCTGGCACATGGTGACTTCTACACTCTACTGAGTGTGCCATGGCCTTGTCTGGATCTTGAGTTTCGAATAAGCTCCCTGGTGCAGCCTGCACTGTGTGCACTCAGACACAGAATATGAGCTGGGTTGGAACCTATTATAACAGTATGGGGACTGTGTACAGTTGGTTCCCTCCCACCCAAGGGCTGAAGTCTCGGAGCTCCCAGCTTGTTGTGAGAAGGAGGTGCCTTACGGTGTGTGTGACCTAGCTTTGGTTTCTTTCCCTTTACCCTGTGGAATTGTCAGGAGAGAGTTTTAATTTTGAGGGAATGACCCAGGTATCCAGATCCAAAGCAATTTCTGTGCTTGCTTCTCTCACTTGCTTTTCATTTCTTTTTTCTTTTATTTTTAATCTGGTTGTCCTTATTTTCTTAACATCTCCTTGATGTTTTTAAGAAGATTCTTGTAAGAGAGCTGTATTTTTAGTTGCTTTCAGCAGGAGGATTGGTTCAAATAAGCACTCTGCAGTTCCTAGAAACAAGAAGGTCTATGCCAAGAACTTCACATCTTCTTGCTCATGAACTCAGATAACATTCTCAATGCATGAGATCCAGAGAACCTCACAGCACTCTGTCTTACTCAGACAGGCCTTTGCCCACATCTATGGTTATCTGCGCAACATAAATGTGTTATCTCTCTCCTATCATTTGCACTTGTCCTTCCTTTTGGCCCCACTTGGAGTCTCCATCACTCAACAGGCCATGGCCAGTGCGCCGCTATGTTCCACCGCTGGGGAGCCAGAGATGACCCGAACTGCCCCTGCAGCTACAGACAGACTATGACCCACATAGTCAACAACTGCCACCTCTCCAGATTCAAAGGAGGTCTCGAAACTTTACATCAGGCTCAACCTGACGCTGTTAACTGGCTACGGAAGAAGGGCAACCGCTAGAAGAAGAAGCAGGTCTCTCTCCTTGCTGCGCTGCCTTGCCTGGATTTCCCTCTTTGGACAGCCTTCTCTCCAGAGTGCCTCGTGATCTCAGAATGGGACAGCTTCAGGACCAATGTGAAGAGTCTTTTCTCATGAAGCTCAGAGGACAGAAACAGCTTCCCCAAACTCTCTCAGAGGGTGCCTGCTTGCAGCATGTGAGATTAGAACCCAAATCCTCCTGGCCCAGCCTGGCAGTGTTTCCATGATCACATGTGAGCCCTTCCCTGTGCTGAGCCAAGGTTGCCTCTCATCAACAACTTCCATGCAGCAATTAATCAAGAAATGGCAAGATGTTTGTCTTCTAAATCTGGGAAAAAAACCAAGAGAAGTTAGTAGTTTTTTTTTTAATGTAATTTATAGTCTGAATAGTTCTGAGGAGAAAGGTCTCCATCCCCAAACAGCTGAAGGGAAAGGAAGCCTGCGGCAGACACTCCTAGAGAAAGAAACTGTTCTAAGGTGTTGTTTTCACTGTCCTCTTTTCTCTCTTTGAGACCTTCTAAAGTCGAAAGAGCCTTGAAACACCATAGAATACACCCACTGTCCTCCTGGAAAGATTCCAGTAAAAACAGCTTCTAATTAAATAAATGAGCTCTGCCATGTTCGCTTCAGACAGCGGAATACAGCTTCCAATGACAAGCTCGTTTGACTGCAGTCAGTTTATTACTTGTTAAATAGTCATTAAGTCTTGCTTTTCCTATCCATCTACAACCTTTCACTAACGGAACACAGAAGAATTGTAAAACAAACAAACAAACTCATCAAAATAAGAAAAAAAATAACATAATCCTGCAATGCCTAAGCAAACTTGAATGTCTGTAATGAAATCCATTAAGAAAGGAAGCAAAATGACTAATTCAGGAACTGAGGAGTAACTCATTCAATCTAATTTCTTAAACTCCTGAACTCCTGGCCCTCAAACACTTCCTTAACCATATGTCCTCCTGAACACTGCCCCATGCATACATACAGGCAGGCAGGCAGGCAGAAACACACACACACACACACACACCCTTTATTTGTCCTGGCCACTATTATCTTCCCCATGGTTTCCAAACATAGTAGACTCTCCCATACCTGTGTACCTTAGCTTGTGCTGTGTTCTAGACTGCAGTTCCATGTGCTGTTTCCCCTCCTTATCAAAAGTCCCTTTTCAGGCTTCAGTGTCTTATGCTGACTTCCCTGGATACTTCTCAGGAATGAAGTTCTCCACCTGTGGGAATCCTGAGAGTTCAGAGAAAATTCAGCCTCATTGGAACCAGATTGACCTGGACCCTTCCCCTTGGACTTACTAATTGTTGTGAGTGTAAATTTGCTTCGTGCTATAGTTGGGATACACTTATACTAAAACTGTGTTTGTTGTTTACCTGAAATTCAAAGTTAGTTGGATATCCTGTATTTTCTCTGGCAGTTCTACTCAAGTATATCTTGGTAGACTGCTTGTGACATTTACACACAGAGAATATTCATTTGCAGGTTCCTCTTACTGCCCAAGCCATAATCAGGGCTGTGTGTAACTTTCCAAGTAATGGCTCACTACTTGCCATGATGTCTTCACTTAAAAATGTAAGTGTAAGGGGATGAGCAGTGGCACACCGGGTTAAGCACACATATTATCAAGCTCAAGGACCCTGGTTTGAGTCTCTGCTCCCCACCTGCAGGTGATCTGCTTCAAGAGCAGTGAAGCAGACCTGCACGTCTCTCTCTTCCTTTTCTTTTCTCTATCTCTGTCCTTTCTCTGTTTCTTTCTATCCTAAGAAATATTAGAAAGAAAAAATAAAATGAGAAAATAGCTGCCAGGAATGATAGATTCATAGTGTTGTCACTGAGCCCCAGCAATAACCCTGGTGGCAAAAGGAAGGAAAAAAAAAAAGTGAGTGTAATTTTTTTCCCACTCCTCCTGGTGACCATTTTTCCTATTTTGTTGCCCTTGTTGTTATTGTTGTTACTATTGTTATTGTTGTTGTTGTTGTTGGATAGGATAGAGAGAAATTGAGAGAGGAGGGGAAGACAGAGAGAGTGAAAGAAAGATAGACACGTGCAGATGTGCTTCACTGCTTGTGGAGCAATCCCTTTGCAGGTGGGGATCCGGGGGCTCAAACCTGGATCCTTAAGTTGGTCCTTGCACTTCACTCCATGTGTGCTTAACCCGCTGCACTACCACCTGTCTCCATGAATATAAATTATAATATGTCGGAAAATTGTGAGGATGTGGTAGAGCCTGGCAGGATTTGACCTGAGGAGTGCATCCATCCTGTTAGTCTCTCTACCGAGAGGCTGAGCAAGGAAGGACAGGAGTAACCCCAAAGGTTTGCCCTGTCTTATAAGACTCCCTGTCTCACAAAACACCCTGCATTCCTGATACTATGGCCATTAGATAAAAAGAAAGGGGGAGATGTCGGGAAATTGTGAGGATCTGGTTGAGCTTGGCAGGCCTCACAAAGCACCCTGTATTCCTGATACTATGGCCTATATATACATAATCATTGTTTTGCCTGAAACATCCCCACCCATTCCATTCCTTTGATCTATATTCTTTCTACCCTCAAGACCCTCCCTGTCTGCAGGATAGTATTAATCCTACTAGTTAAAACCCTTGCAACAGTTGCTAAGGAAGTTTCTACCTTCCCAACTCCATTTTGCCTTTCTCTGCCCCTTTCCTAGCCATTTCCATTTCTGATGTGCCACTTCTGGGTCTGCCCTTTAAAAGCCTTGGCTCTCTGATCAATAAAGATTTGCATTGCCTTGCTGCCACGTGTTTGGTTCCTGAGTCATCTCCCTCATGTTTCTGAGTGAGTAGCAGCCAAGGCTGGCTCCAGTCAAGTTCCCTCAAACCCAGAGAGTACACACCTGGGAAGAGGCACCCCCATGCTAGCCTGGCAATAATAAGCTTGAAAATGTGTGTATGTTTGGTCTTTCAAATTCTTGTAGAAATAACAACAGTAAATATAGCAATAGTATTACTAATAATTCTATCTATATTTCCAGACACTATTCTGTTTAACAGATACACTCAATTTATGAAGCAGGTGTCACTGTTATCTTTATTGCACTGGTAATCCAGTGCTGAATTACTGAGCCCTGAAACATTTTGCACAGGAGACAGAAGAGAACTTGTGGTTAGTAAATGGTAGAGTTGAGAACTGGATCTGAGTGGTGTGAGGGTAAAGTCTCCTTTCTCAACCACTGTCCTCTCCTGCTTTGTGAGTGACCATCACAAAATAGACCACCTACAAGTCTACATCACTGGTTGGAACATACCAGAATTCTGTGGCCTTATATTGGTGAACAGCTTGCCTTTAGAATCAGTTCTAAAAATTATTACTTAGTGGTCATAACTTCCATTTTTAAAAATCATTTTATTGGGGAAAATTGTTGGTATCTTCTAATTCTGCTTTTAAAAACCCCTTCTGTTTCATTTGGTTTAAATCCCCCCTGCTTAACACTATTCTATTTACATAACCACTTCATTCTATTTACATAACCTCTGTTAACAAGCACCACCTTCCCTCCAGGGCATTGGTGGTTTAGTGGTAGAATTCTCACCTGCTCCACCCCCTCTCCTTGTCACACCCTGATCCTCTCCTTGTCACACTCTGATTTTCACCAGTCACTTTTCTCTCCACCCTCTCTATGTCACATCCTGTTTCCACCCTGCTTGGCAAGTATATATAAAGACAGCATTGTGAGTTTTAGGGTACTTTAGTTTTAGTTTAGCTTAGCTCAGCTTAGACTGTGCTGCATCCTGCATGAATAAAGAGATACTGCCTACAGCTCAACCATGAGTCCCTGGTCATCTGTTACCCGCCTGTGAAGCCAGCCCAGTGAAAACAACATAGCCTGGCGAAAACGACATAAAATGATTTTTAAAAATGGAAGTTATGACCATTAAGTAATAATTTTTAGAACTGATTCTAAAGGCAAGCTGTTCACCAATATAAGGCCACAGAATTCTGGTATGCTCCAACCAGTGATGTAGACTTGTAGGTGGTCTACAGTTTACAGTTGTTGACATGTGGATATGATTTCTTATCTCCCTAATGACAGATGTCTGCAAAACTCTCTTACCCCCAGCTTAGGTCCTTTTGCACCATTATGCAGTAGATATTTGACATCCTCCCACTGTATTCTCTTAGTCCAGAGTCCTGTGTTTTGCTGTTGTACATCTCAGTCAGTCCAAGATTCACCCTATGTTTACCCCTTTTGCCATGATTCTTAATACCACCTATAAATAAGATTATCCAGTATACATCTTTTTATTTCTGACTTATCTCACTTAACATGAATCCTTCCAGTTCCATCCAAGCTATGGGGAAGAAAAGTAGTTCATCAGTTTTGACAGCTGAGTAGTATTCTATTGTGTACATATAAGGGTGAGTGTTTTTGTGTCCTGTGGATAGAACTCTAGGAGAGATGCTTCTGGATTATAAATTACATTCATTTGGAATGTCCTGAGGAATCTCCAGGTTGTTTTCCACAGGGGTTGTATAATTTACACACCCACCAACACTACAGAAGGGGTCCTTTCCCACCACATTCTTACCAGCACTTGCTTTTCTAATATATGACTTTCTCACAGGTATAAAATGGTATCTCTTTGTCTTTATTTGAATCTCTCTCTCTCTCTCTCTTCCTTCTTCTTCTTCTCCTCCTCTATCCACCAGGGTTGTCATTGGGGCTTGTTTCCTGTACTAAGAATCCACTGCTTCTGGAAGCCTTTTCTTCTCCTCCTCCTCCTCCTCCTCTTCCTCCTCCTCCTCCTCCTTCTTCTTTTATTTGATATAACAGAGAGAAATTAATAGGAGTGAGGGAAATAAAGAGGAAGAGAGAAAGATGGACACCTGCAGAGCTGCTTTATCACCCCCTAAAGCCTCTCCCCCGCCACATGAGGAGTGGAGGCTCTTACCTGGTCCCTAGCACATTGTACTCTGTGCTAAGCTGGGTGCACCATTGCCCAGCCCCTGCCTTTCTCTCATAATTAATGACTTTCAGCATCTTTTCACATGTCTGTTGGCCAGGTGAAAGTTCTACCTATACCCTCTACCCATTTGTAAATAGTGCATGTTTCTGTTGAGTTTTGGGAGGTTTTTATTTATTTTGGTTATTAGCTCTTTGTCTGCTATGTGGCTCATTAAAAAACTTCTCTCAGGAGTCAGGCAGTAGTGCAGCGGGTTAAGCGCACGTGGCACAAAGCACAAGGATGGGAGTAAGGATCCCAGTTCTAGCCGCCAGCTCCTCACCTGCAGGGGAGTCACTTCACAAGTGGTGAAGTAGGTCTGCAGGTGTCTGTCTTTCTCTTCCCCTCTCTGTATTCCCCTTCTCTCTCCATTTCTCTCTGTCCTACCCAACAATGACAACATCAACAACAATAACTACAACAACAAAACAAGGGCAACAAAAGGGAATAAATAAATAAATATTTTTTAAAAAAACCTTCTCTCATTCAAGAAAGTGTCTGTTTTGGTGGCAGTTCCTTTGGTTGTACAGAAGTTTTGCAGATTGATGTAGTCCCATTGGTTTATTTTTGTTTTCCTTGCTGCTGGACTTGATTCTTTGATTCTTCAAAGGTGCTTCTGAAACAAACACTGTGAAGTGTTTTGTCAGGTTTTTTCTCTTTTTCTTTTTCTATATATTTGGTGGTTTCTGGCCAAATGTCCATGTCTTTGATCCATTTGAAGTTCATTTTGTGTATGATGAAATGTAGTGATCCAGTTACGTTCTTCTGCACATTTATTCCCAATTTTCCCAGCACAATTTGTTTAAAACACACCTTTCTTCATTGGATATTGAGCCCTCTTATCAAAATATTATCCATAGGTGTGAGGGCTCATTTCTTAACTTTCAATTCCATCCCACTGGTCTGTGTGTCTATTTTTATCCCTGGCTTTATAATCAAGCAAATAAACTGTTATTTCTGGTTATCCAGCTAAAATTTAATTTCAAATGAGACTAAGCCTCATAAAAGACCCCCCCCCCCAATATCTCACAGTTTGACATGATTCTATACTACAATGTTATTCAGACTGGTAAAAAAGCCGCTGCATGCAGAAGCAAAGTTAAAATTAAACACTGAGGCATAATCTAAGAGATGAAAGTCTTTGTGTTTTTTTTAAAGCCAGTATGTGATGATTGAGTATGCATGACCACAACCCTTAATCTCTGCCATCCTCTGCAGCATAAACAAAGTGTCTGATTGTTGGTGACATTGCTGAAAACATCACTAATCAAACCTTAAATACCAAATACATTGAAGCAAATAACACTCCAGTTACAGTCCTTCTAGCTAATTGTGAAGGAAATCCAAGTCAGAGACCCATCGGAAACCAGCCAGGGCTGAACTGCAGCTCTGCATTAACTGACCCACATCCTCCAGGCAGTGCTTTCTCTTAAGTACAGAAGGCCCAAAACACAAAAGGAAATAAGGAAGAAGCCCAGGAGGCAAGCACTAATGCAATTTCAAACTGGAATTACATCAGCGGCTTTAAACAGATGGCAGAATGGGAATAAATGTGTTAGCTTCTCTCTCTTTCTTGGGCTTTCATTGTTTATATCATTAAAAATAAGGAGAGTTTAAAATAACATAGATCGTCATGTAGCCACGCACAGGGATATGCAAAACTGGTTTGAAGAAAAAAGACAGATTTTGGTCAGACTTTGGGTTGTTTTGAAAACAACTGGGTGCATTTGATTAAGTAGCCAGATGGTTATTTACAAAAGAGAATAGAACCATGCAAAGGCATAGTTGATTATGACTGACTGGGTTATGGGAAACTCTGGATCATCCAAAGAATGGTTTTAGAACAGTTCTCTTGGCATGAGAAGGTGTGGAAGAGCTTATGGAAGCTTCTGCTTAGTCAATTCAATAGACCTCACTGACCCTTTAGTCTAGAGATGGCACAGAAACGCATGAGTGTCTTTCTGTGTCTAGAGCTCAGAAGACGTAGCTCACGTGCTGTGATAGCATTGTTGTTACCTGAATGTTAGTCCTAGAATTCTTTACAAGGGCCCTGCAGAGTTCCATGACACATTAAGTCAAGTGAAGCCTGTTTCTGTTCTTTGATCTAGTCTGATTCATTCATTTTTCAGATGGAGAGACTGTGAACCCGGAGAGTGAGTGCCGTATAGTATTTGCTGCAATGTGTTTCTCATATATGCTTGTGGAATGCTTGCTGAGTATTTACTTACTGTGCATGACCTATGTGCCCGGCACTGTGCTAGGTACCTTGTGGGAATCATCTTGCTTAATGGTATAACACACCTGCCCCTGTCACTTTTGTTTTCTGTTTTCAAAATGAGGAATCAGATAAGATCAAATACAGCTCTTATTGTCAAGATGATGGATTAAAATCATACAAATGCTTTCTCTTCTCTGAATGTATAAGAATACTAATATTTAAAGCATTTTAAGTCCAGTCAAAGTAATAATGAAGATGATGAAATAAAAGGTGCATCTTTGTGAGTCAGGAAGAATGGGAACACTTATTTAGTTATTTAGCAGAATATAGGAGTTGAAGTGGGGCCATAGTGAATAGGAACTAGATACAAGCTCCACCTTCCAAAGTGTCTGGGGTTACAAAGGGTAACTGAGCCTGCATCCTATTTGCCAAACACTCAACATAACTATCAAGAAGTTTCGTTTTTTAAAATACACACACACACAAACATAAAATTATACTTTAAACTGCTTAAACAATGTAAGCCCAAGGTCTGAGTTCAGTCAGTTTACAAATTCATTGCATCAAATGCTTAGACTAAAGAAATACATGCACAGATTAAATTGTAGGCTCTTATAGAACTTGAAATATTCAATGAATTTTCCCCCTGGTTTATTGAATTATTATTGATTTATAAGTTAATAAGAGTAGTCTCACACTGCTCCCATAACCCAAGGACTGTTCCCCCACCCCAACACCTACATGGTGAATCTGAAAACCTTCCCCATCCCCAGAGTCTTTTACTTGGGTATAATACACCAAACCCAGTCCAAATTCTATATTGTGTTTCTCCTTTCTGTTCTTCTTTCTCAGCTTCTGTTTGTGAGTGACATCATCCTATATTGATACTTATCGAGAAGTTTCTTATGAAATGGGGGCAAGGAGAAGTCCCACAGAAAGGAGTGCATTTGCTATGGATGAGACCTACTAGCCTCCACTTTGTGACATGTGGACAGATAGCCCATCACACAGGGCCTGGGCCCACATCCCCATTTTGTCTCTCTGGGAATATAACTTTTTTTTTTGCCTCCAGGGTTATTGCTGGGGCTCAGTGCCTGCACCATGAATCCACTGATCCTGGATGCCTTTTTTCCCCTCCCTTTTGTTGCCCTTGTTGTAGACTTGTTTTGGTTATTATTGTTGTTGTTGATGTTGTTCACTGTTGGATAGGACAGAGAGAAATTGAGAGAGGAGGGGAAGACAGAGTGGAGGAGAGAAAGATAGACACTTGCAGACTTGCTTCACTGCCTGTGAAGTGACTCCCCTTCAGATGGGGAGCCGGGGGGCTGGAACCAGGATCCTACGCTGGTTCTTGTGCTTTGTGCCATGTGCACTTAACCTGCTGCGCTACCGCCCCACCCCCAACTTTTGCTTTTTGAGATGAAAAGTTTCCTCATCATCAAAGCAACTTTGTTAATGCTTTTTCTGCTATACTCACAAGTTCTTAAAGAAATTACAGTAGCAACCTCCAAGATGACCTCCCCTGACCCTCAGGGGCTAGTATTTATGTCCTTAGGTAGTTAGTTCCCTCACACACAGCAAAGAGTTGACTAGCATAACCAACAGAGTAGTCTGATAACTGTTACCTATGTCTGCCGAGGCTGGGTCACAAAAGTTATAGTGCCTGTGCCTTGTTCCTTTTTGTATCCCCCTCTCTGGGGGAAGTTGGTACCAGGATATGGATACTCTGTGTTAGTGGAGGGATTCCTATGACAAGAAACTGAGACCATTAAGCAACAGTCAGCACCTAGCAAACCACCTTAAAGGCAGAACTTCTGGGGTGTGGAGGTGGGGCGGCAAGATGGTAGCTTGACGATAACATCTGACCAACTCTCCATAGCAAGATGGTAGCTTGAAGATAACACCTGATCAACTCTCCACAAAAATAAAAATAAAATAAAATAAAGCTGGGAATTCCAAGTGAGAGCAGGATTTCCAGGCCGGTAGGAGAGACAGTAGAGAGGAAGGGACAAAGAGGAACCATGGCGGAATATTATAATGCATCTATAAATCAGCAAAAGGGCACTGAAAAGGACAGAGGGATCAGGCACCACTGAGCTGCAGATGCTACCATGAAGCCAACATGACTTCCCAAGGAAGAAAACCCCACCAATATGTCCTGGAACCTCACATCTCTAGAGCCCTGCCTCACTAGGGAAATATAGAAACAGGCTGGGGGTATGGATCAACCTGCCAACATCCATGTCCAGAGGAGAATTGATTACAGAAACCAGACCTTCCACCTTCTGCACCCCATAATGATCCTGGGTCCACACTCCCAAAAGGATAAAGACTAGGAAAGCTTCAATGGAGGGGATGGAATATGGAACTCTGGTGATGGGCACTGTACCCCCTCTTATCTCATAATCTTGTCAATCATTATTAAATAACTAAAAAAAAAAAAAAAGGAATTTCCAGCCCAAGTCAAGTTTGAATGACAACAGCTCTCTAGACAGTAGCCTGATCCAAATTCTATGGAAGAAGGGAAGAAGGAAGAAGACTGAGCCGGAGTTACCTAGCTAAACTCTGTGTCCCTGACATTTTGCTACTTTGGGATTATAAAATGCTCATTGCTCTAAGCTTCAAAGTTTGGAGGGTAATTTGTGACATATATCTAGAGGAGTAAAGTAGAATAAATAAGATAATAGCTATAAGGTGCTATATCTATTTTAGGACTGATCAAAATGTCCTTGAGCTAACAGCTTATAATATCTTACATTTATATCCTTATACATACAGACCCATATAGACTACAGTTTAATAAGAGAGCGTAGTCTTAATCTACAGCTCACTACACAGTTGACCCCTTAACTTGATTTAACTGATAGATAGTTCTGATGTCACCTGACATTCTGAATTTTGGGCCACTGCATTTCTACTTTATTTTACAGAGGTCCCTTGGCTTTCTCCTTTGGTTTCTCCTATAAAGGAGAAATAGCAGAATTAACTCTGTACTCTAAAACGTGACTAACAGGCAATGTGAAATTCAGTTCCCAGGAAACAAGACGGAAATGGCTGATGCCAGTACTTTACCCCCCTCCCCACCCCAACTTGGTATATGGACATCAAGATTCAGCTTGGTGTGCTCTGAGATGACGCCCCTGAGACCTCATTGCCTGCTATTAGCATCCAGACAGGTCAGTTTCTTGTTAACATTTCACCCTAAGCCTGCTGAATCCCCTGATGGCTTTTGCATACACTAATTAAAGGCTTTACTTAAAGAGAGAAAATAATAGATTGACATTTTCCCCTCCTGCTGCAGGTATTACCCCGAAACAAGACCATTATGGATCCAAGTTTATCACTAACTCACATAATTAATCATACTGAACAAAATAACATGGCTATGATTTGTTATGTTTTTTTATAGCTTTGCTTTTATTCAAAACCAGAGATGAATATACAGTTCTTTGTTAAGAACTAACATTTTGAACAATGAATTGTTTCCACACTTATATTTCCAATTGTTTATGGGTTAAATGCTTTTAAACCCCTCAATCTAGAATGAAACTTAAAACAAACAAACAAAGATCACTTGGGATCTTTTCTAGTCATTGAAAATATAATACTTCTCTGTATTTGTATGTACATACTTACTCAAATACTAATGTTGAATTGTATAGGTGGATTAGTTGGACCTTGTACTTAAAATGATTATCTTGTGATTTGAAAATATTTTCTACATGATATATTACTTAGGAAGCTGCCTTGAGGCTAAAATACTGTTTCAGTTATAAACATATATTTATATTCTGATCATTTCTCAAATAACAAATCTTTATCATTATGCCTTAATTTTATAAAATGAATTTTTCAACATATGTCTCAAATACAATGAATAGAACCTGCTTCCCTTTGTGCTGTTACCCAGGCCCAAATGAATAATGGAATCATTAGTGCGAATCACAAGATGCGAGGACATTCGATTTTAGTAGAATTCTTTCACTGAGTGGTTGTGAGTGTGTATCCAGTTAGTTTCATGTTTTGGGACTCCATGTCCTCATCTATAAAATACATCTGTTGAGTGATCTCTCAAGATGATAGACACTGAAAGAAACATGGCAGACTTATCTGTGGTAATGATGAGGAGACTATTTTCTCACATGAAATGACCACGGTTCAGTATCTTCTCTGACCTGTTAAGGACTCCACAGGTAACAGGGGTACAAATCCACACAATTCCCACCACTAGAGTGCCATGCTCCATCCCCCCATTGGAAACTTCCCTATTCCTTATCCCTCTGGGAGTATGGACCAAAGATCTTTATGGGATGCAGAACATGGGAGAACTGGCTTCTGTAATTGTTTCTCCACCGGACATGGATGCTGGCAGGTGGATCCATCTCCCCAGGCTGTTTCTATCTTTCCCTAGTGGGGCAGGGCTCTGGAGAGGTGGGGTTTCAGGACACATTGGCGAGGTCGTCTAATGCAGACATTTTAAAAAAGCTTTCGAATCATAATGCAGTCAACAGGAAAAAAATATTAACATCTTTGTTCTATTTTTGTGTGTTTTGTGCATGCCATTCATTCCCCCTTTCTATATAAAATAGGAACTATTACATGCTGCTTTTCCCTTTAAAGCTTATGAAGATTTTCTTCATGGAGGTTTTTGCTGTCTGTGAACCCGTGTCTGACTTTCAGGCATATTAAGTTCTGTCCTTTCCTCCCTGAGATTCTGACTGGTGAGGCTGTGTGTGCTGGGGGTATGACATCCTGTGAGCAGTCACGTCCGTTTATTTGTGGGGTCTCCTCAACCCTACCACAGGGTCTAGTGTTCCTGACAGGGGATTTAAAATTCAAGAACTGGACATCCAAAGCCACCTTCTCTAAGCCTATGAGTTCCTGACCTTTCAGACATTTTTTTTTTAACCTGTATGACAGGAGGAGGTCACCTATAATTGAGTTGATTTAATCCCAAGAACTGGGGCCAAAATGATCCACGTAGTTTCAAAGGGCAGCCTTTGATGGATGCAGTGAACAACTGTGTGCAAGGTCCTGAGTTGAGGCCTCAATTTCTACCTGCAGGGGGAAAAGCTTCAAGAGTGGCGAAACAGTGCAGCAGGGGTCTCTCTTCTTGTCTAGTCTCCCTGCCCCCATCTCTATCATCTCTATCTCTGTGTTTCAACCTCTATAAAAAAAGTGGCCACTGGGAGTAGTGGAGCCATGCCAGCACTGAGCCTCAGTGATAACCCTGATGGCAAAAAATAATAATATTTGCACGTGGTTTGAAACTCAAGGACCCGAACAAGAATCCAGGTTCTAGCCCCTCTCCCCACCTACAGGGGTGTGGGGAGGGGACGCTTGATGAGTGGTGGAGCAGGCCTGCAGGTATTTTTCTCTTTCCCTCTCTATCTCCCCTTTCTCTCTCCATTTCTCTCTGTCCTGTCCAATAAAATGGGAAAAATGGCCACAAGGAGCAGTGGATTCATAATGCTGGCACTGAGCCCCAGAGATAACCCTGGAGGCGGGGGGGGGGGGAGAAAAGGGGGAAAAGGTAGCACTTGACACCGCTAACTCTCCAAGTAGGGGTCACCTTGTTGTCGAGTCTGCATGCTTTTCTTATGATCTAACTGAAGGCTGGGTTTATTCCAACCCATATGTGTTTGGAAGGACTGGCCCTGAGAAAAGGCACTGGGTGGAAACAACATTTTAAAGGCTTGGCTGCTGGCTTGGGACTTCAGATGGGAAGATCCGTCGTCCACACAACAAGCCCTGACTCAAGGCTGTTGTGCTGGTTGTGAACTCTGGACAGCAGAGTCCTCGCCAGTTTGTCAGGCCTGGGCGCAGTCATGATGGCAGCAGGATGTGTAGTTCTGCTCTTCCTAAATCAATCGTCATGGGAGAGAAAGAGGTCATTTTCCTGCTGTGCGGTGGCTCATGCTTTAGTTCCAGAACATGAAGTCATCAGTTTCCTGCCTTCATCCCCAGGTCCATGCATGTGTCTGTCCAGAAACAACACAGGTTGTTGGGAGTTAGGCGGTAGCACAGCGGGTTAAGTGCACGTGTCGAGAAGCGCAAGGACCGGCTCAAGGATCCCAGTTCAAGCCCCAGGCTCCCCACCTGCAGGGGGGTCACTTCACAAGTGGTGAAGCAGGTCTGCAGGTGTCTGTCTTTCTCTCCCCGTCTTCCCCTCCTCTCTCTATTTCTCTCAGTCCTATCTAACAATGACGACATCAATAACAATAATAATTACAACAACAATAAAAATACAACAAGGGGAACCTATCCTACAGTTTTGTTAATGTCTCCTTTCTTAAATAAAAAAACTACTAAAAAAGGAAAAAAATAAAATAACACAGCTTGTCAATATTGGGGAGTCAGTGTGAATCTTCCTTCCTCATCTATAATAGGAAGATAGTTTTCCCCATCTCTCTAATTTATTTCTTCACATCCACCACCATCAACACACATGCACACACACACACATGCACACACACACATGCACACACACACACACACACACACACACACACTTTTGAGAATCAAGTAAGTTAATGCATGTGAGAACAGGTTCCACATTTTAAATAGCTGTAGGAAAGTAAGGCCATTATATAGATTTTTATCAGAGCTCAGGTTTATTGAATGTTTAGATTCCATCCTCAGAGACCCTTGCTTTTATTCGAGATGCAGTGTTCATCTCCTCGTGTTTTGTGAGACTAATCTTTTTATCCAATGTCTCCAGTCTGCTCGCAACAAAACTGTCTAGGTGACAATATTGATATTCAAAGCCAATCTGAGAACACTTTCCATCTGAGAAGTGTCAAAAATCATAAATGTGTATCTTTTTGAAAATTTACTTTATCCATTGTTTTACAGCCTTGCTGAAAATACTGTCAGTTTTAGGAGCACGTCAGCTCAGAGTATTCCTGATATTTTTTCATGGGCTTGAATGCTTTTGATTTATTCCTTTTAAATAATCTGGTGTTCCCAGGGGGGATATCAAAATCCATAAGTATCACTATTTACAATAAGATGGATTGTCTTATCTTGCTAATTAGGATATTAATTTCCATTTACAAATTGGTAATCTCTAGCACAAATTCTTTTCGTGTCATTGGGGTAGGGCTATTTCTTTCAGAAAAAAAAGAAAGAAAGAAAAAACAAAACCCAGGAACATCTTTCCTGTTCTAGTCTCCAGTTATGCTACAGACAACAGAAAAAAAAAAAAGATAGATGATTTCCTTGATGGTAGCATAATCAGACAGAAATTTCTCCAGGCTCTTGACACACTTTCCACGCAGAACCACACCACTCTGAGTTTTGGCTCTATCTCAGCATTTCCATAGTCTTCCCTGCCTTACCCTTTAAAAAAATTTTATTTATAAAATGGAAATACTGACAAGACCATAGGATAAGAGGGGTACATTTCCACACAATGCCCACCATATCCAATCCCTTCCCTTGAAAAATTCCCTATTTTTTATCCCTCTGGGAGTATGGACCCAGAATCATTGGGAAGGTCTGGCTTCTGTAATTGATTCTCCACTGATAACTGAGCCACATCTTGTCCTCATGCCAGGTAACAGGACTGCACTAATGTTTATACGCCCTTCCCACTCACCCCACAACTCCAGGTGTGAGAAGAAAATCATGAAGTAAAAGCATCCTCCCCACCCCATGATCTGTTTCTCTGCTTTGAACCCTCCCTCATAGCTGCCAGCAGGAACACCTCAAGGGCTTTCAGAAATTCAATCAGTTACTAGATAAGAGCATAACAAGATGTTAACTTTCACACCATTTTTCCTCGATGACTTGCGCTTTCCACTTTTTGAGTCCATGGTAATCATGTTGTTTCCAATGAGTCAGAAGTGTAAAGGAGTTTCTCAGAGTAGCCTTCCAGAGTTTGTGAGTCCCCATAAACAAACAAACAAAATCACTGACTCTAATTTTAGCCTTTTCCTTCTTCTTTTGTTATTGGCTCCAGAACAGTGGGGATCCAAGGATGCCCAGGACCCAGAAGGCAGCAGAGATGAGGCAGGAAGGTTAGAGAGCTGGGAGAGGCAGGACCCAGTACCCAGTGGCTCTCAGCAACCTGGCAGCCTGGCCAATGGGGCAGGGTGCAGAGCCAGCCTCAAAACTTATCTGGACTTCTTGGATACCTCATCTGTGTACCAAAGTTCTGGGCCGGGGTCATGAATTTCAGAACACATTCAACCATATTCCCTTCTTGTGGTTGACTTACGCCCTTCAAGGAGTAGGAATAGTAAACATAAGTAGATCCAGAGAGTGTCATGTTTAAGATGGGGCAGGGTCACTGAGGGATGATGAGAACAGAATAAAACTAATGAAGGACTCTCTGTGTCTAATATTCTGGGAGGGGAGTGGCTGTAGGAATACACACCTTCTCTTTCTTATGTGGGAGACCAGGGTTTGAGCCTCCACCCTACACCCACAGGGGGTGGTGTAGAGGGCGCTTCACACACCGTGAAGTGAAGCAGATCTGCAGGTGTCTTTCTCCCTCTTCCTTCCTTTTTTTCTCTGTCCTATCAAATAATAATAATGATAAAAGAATAGAAAGAAAAAAAATGGCCACTAGGAGCACTGGATTCATAGTTCCAGCACCAAGCTACAGAGATAAGTCTGGTTGCCATCAAAAACGTGAAAAGAAAAAAAATTCTGAGTAGACGGATGTTATAGCTTAGCTCAGTGTGTGTGTGTGTGGGGGGTATTACTGCTAGACACAGTAAGAAATAATTAAGTTATTGCAAACTACAATTTTTTTTTGTGACACCAGGGTTGTGTCTGGGGCTCAGTGCCTGCACTACGAATTCACCATCCTGGAACCATTTTTCCCCCTTTCTTTTTTCCTCTTTCTCTTTCTCTTTTCTTTTTTAAAATGTTATTTGACAGGACAGAGATAAATTGAGAGGGTAGGGGAAATAGAGAAGGGAAGAGGAAAAACACCTGCAGACCTGCCTCACGGCTCAATGAAGCAGACTCCTGCAGGTGGGGAGCCCTTGCTGATATGAGTGCTTAACTGGGTGTGCCACTGTCCAGCCTCAGGATGTCTTCCCATTGGAGGCCACCACGTACCCACTCAGACCAATACAACTGAGATATGCCCTTGAAACTAAATGTCTATGCAGATGTAAGGAGAATGTACAAACTTCACAGTCACTGACCCTAGCTGGGAATTATTATCTCAACATTATAACAAAACAACATTAAATAAAGTGGTATTTGAGGAAATGTTGGACACATAAAGCTAAGTGGGCAGGAAAAAAAAAGAGGCATTTGCTCACTCTAAAAAAAAAAAGTAGATCTGGGAAGATGGCTTGGCCTTTGAACACAGCAGCTTTCATGCCTGAGTCCCCAGAAGTTGTAGGTTCAATCCCTGGCACCAGCTCTGCCTGAGTGGTGCAGTGCTCTGGCCCCTCTCTCCCTCTTCTCTCATTCTTTCTCTTATAATAAATAACCATACTTTTAAAAAGGAGAAAAGTGCACATCGTTTAGTCCTGCATAGTCCAGGAGCACAGACATGTTGTTTTCAGGATCCTGATGTTAAGTATTAATTAGGCAAATGTTGTTATGTGATTCAATGGGAAGTCAGAGAGGAGGGGTGAGAGTAGAGAGGAGGAGGAAATGGGCTAACTCCTCCCTAGTGGAAATTTAACAGATAGACCTAAAGTGGCAAAAACAACAACAACAAAATCAGGGAATGGAACTACTTATGTATTTTTTTTAGAAATTTGAAAGTAAATTCTGGAAAAAAAATCACTGAAATAATAAAAATGGTTACTCCTTGGAAGTAGTCCTCCAGGGTAGAGCAAGGGTCCATGAGCCTTTTCAGGATAAAGCTTTTAATTCTGTTTCTTCCCCCTGACACACACACACACACACACACACACACACACACACTACACCACACCAGAGCCCTACACATTCAGAATGTCACCAGTCCTCAATCAATTTCTTCAGTCATTGAAGTACACACACACACACACACACACACACAATACACCACACCAGAGCCCTACACATTCAGAATTTCACCAGTCCTCAATCAATTTCTTCATTCATTGAAGTACACACACACACACACACACACACACACACACACACACACGCACACACGCACAGACACATATTTATATTCCGAACTACAGAACTCTAAAATAATGCACCCGTATTCACCATCAGCTTTACAGTGACGCAGCAACAAGGGAAAGCACACACCCAGACACACACTCAGACATACAGTTTAAGGAAAACGGGATTCAAGTTATAAAAGCTTAAACCTGAACTAAAAAGAAAAGACAGTATGTCTACAACTTGAAGTGGGAGTTTTACAATGGTCCCTAAAAGTAAAAGTAAAAATTAAAAGAATGAACCACATACCCCAACATGGACTGGTGAGACAGTATCTACATCTTGAATGGGTGGCATGTAGTGTGAGTCGGAGACACTTAGTTAATGCCACAGTGTTCACATCTGTAAGCTGTCTACCTTACAGAGTTGTAGCAAGGATAGAATTTCCTATGTGCGTCTTTCTTGCAGTATTTGTTTAGGAGAGAGCATCCATATACAGGCTTAAGTATTCAATACCAACAAGAATAGGCACCTACAGAGCTTAGGTTAAGTCTTGGGGTTGTCATTCCTTACTGTTCATGATGCTCAGCTTTTCCAGGTTTAAGGCAACACTGAGGCTTTTTACATCTGCTGTGAAGGTCAAGTGGGCCACTTTAGTACACGTGCACAGAGAAATCACCTTGCCCGAGGCCAGTGCGACAATGGAATGGAGGAATTGAGAGTGAAAATTGGAGGCCAGTCAGAAGACTAAGCTCATACTGTTGGGGGGACTCACGTGGTCACAAGTGGAAGTGGGGTTCCTCTGGGTCTGTCGCAGCTCCAATGAAAAAAGAATTTCCAAAGGATGCGAGTTCAGGTGTGTGATTTCTAAACTTTTTATTTCGACGTGCAAAGTAGAAGTTGAGAGAAAAAAGGATCTTGGGAGAAAGACTACCCCGAGGGTCTATGGTCTGCAGCACTGCGCCATCACTGGGGAAGCTTCCTTCAGGTGAGAACTAGGAGTTTGAACTTGGGTCCCTGTGTATGAGCTTTATAGTAATACAGCAACAAGAGAAAACACATACACCACACTCATGCCCTACTGAGTGCGCCAGCACCAAGCCTTAAGGAACCTTAAAGCCAAACCTTCCAGCTTCTGCACCCCGTAAAGAACTGTGGTCCACACCCCCAAAGGGATAAAGAATAGGGCAGTTTCCAGCGAAGGGGATGGGACATGGAACTCTGATGGTGAGAACTGGATGGAATTGTACCCCTGTTATCTTGCAATCTTGTTCATCATCATTAAATCACTAACAAAAATTTTTAAGTCATCAAGATCAGGCAGATAAAATGGCTCACTTGGGAAGTTTGAGCCCAGCCTCCTCTGTGTTGGAGGAAGCTTCAGTGTTGTGCTCTCTTTCCTCCTCCTCCTCTCTCTCTCTCTCTCTCTCTCTCTCTCCATATATATATATATAATATTTCTATCTCTATAAAATTTATCTAGATCGACTTAAGCTCCTGAGGACACCCATGTCCACCATCTCTGGCTTCAAGCACTCCCCAGAGCTTTTGTTTACTCAGCTGTCAACTGGACTTACCAGTTGGTGGAACTACAGACACTATCATTTCAACAGATCAGAAATTGGATTCACCCATTCATGCTCAAAACTCTACAAAAAATGGGAATAGATGGGAAATTCCTCAAGATAGTGAAGTCTATATATAGCAAACCTACAGCCAACATCATACTCAATGGACAGAAGCTGAAAGCATTCCCCCTCAGATCGGGGACTAGACAGGGCTGTCCACTGTCACCGTTACTCTTCAACATAGTATTGGAAGCTCTTGCCATAGCAATCAGGCAAGAGAAAGAAATCAAAGGAATACAGATTGGAAGGGAGGAAGTCAAGCTCTCACTATTTGCAGATGATATGATAGTATACATAGAAAGACCTAAAGAATCCAGCAGAAAATTACTGGAAGTTATTAGGCAATATAGCAAGGTATCAGGCTACAAAATCAATGTACAAAAATCAGTGGCATTTCTTTATGCAAACACTAAATCTGAAGAATAAGAAGACATCCAGAAATCACTCCCATTTACTGTTGCAGCAAAATCAATCAAATACCTAGGAATAAAGTTGACCAAAGAAGTGAAAGACTTGTATGCTGAAAACTATGAATCACTAAACAAGGAAATAGAAACTGATACCAAGAAATGGAAAGATATCCCATGCTCATGGATTGGAAGAATAAATATCATCAAAATGAATATTCTCCCCAGAGCCATACACAAATTTAATGCAATACCCAACAAAGTTCCACCAAGCTTCTTTAAGAGAATAGAACAAACACTACAATCATTTATCTGGAACCTGAAAACACCTAGAATTGCCAAAACCATCTTGAGGAAAAGAAACAGAAATGAAGGCATCACACTCCCAGACCTTAAACTATATTATAAAGCCATCATCATCAAAACAGCATGGTACTGGAACAAAAATAGGCACACAGACCAGTGGAACAGAATTGAAAACCCAGAAATAAATCCCCACACCTATGGACATCTAATCTTTGATAAGGGGGCCCAAAGGATTAAATGGAAAAAGGAGGCTCTCTTCAATAAATGGTGCTGGGAAAACTGGGTTGTAACATGCAGAAGAATGAAATTGAACCACTTTATCTCACCAGAAACAAAAATCAACTCCAAATGGATCAAAGACCTAGATGTCAGACCAGAAACAATCAAATACTTAGAGGAAAACATTGGTAAAACACTTTCCCACCTACACCTCAAGGACATCTTTGATGAATCAAACCCAATTGCAAGGAAGACTAAAGCAGAAACAAACCAATGGGACTACATCAAATTGAAAAGCTTCTGCACAGCCAAAGAAACTATTAAACAAACAGAGAGACCCCTCACAGAATGGGAGAAGATCTTCACATGCCAGACATCAGACAAGAAACTAATCACCAAAATATATAAAGAGCTCAGCAAACTTAGCACCAAAAAAGCAAATGACCCCATCCAAAAATGGGCAGAGGATATGAGCAAAACATTCACCTCAGAGGAGATCCAAAAGGCTAACAAACATATGAAAAACTGCTCTAGGTCACTGATTGTCAAAGAAATGCAAATTCAGACAACACTAAGATACCACCTCACTCCTGTAAGAATGGCATACACCAAAAAGGACAGCAGCAACAAATGCTGGAGAGGCTGTGGGGACGGAGGAACCCTTTTACATTGCTGGTGGGAATGTAAATTGGTCCAGCCTCTGTGGAGAGCAGTCTGGAAAACTCTCGGAAGGCTAGACATGGACCTTCCATATGATCCAGTAATGCCTCTCCTGGGGTTATACCCCAAGGACTCCATAACACCCAACCAAAAAGTGGTGTGTACTCCTATGTTCATAGCAGCACAATTCATATTAGCTAAAACCTGTAATCAATCCAGATGCCCAACAACAGAAGAGTGGCTGAGAAAGCTGTGGTATATATACACAATGGAATACTATGCAGCTATCAAGAACAATGAACCCACCTTCTCTGACCCATCTTGGACAGAGCTAGAAGGAATTATGTTAAGTGAGCTAAGTCAGAAAGATAAAGATGAGTATGGGATGATCCCACTCATCAACAGAAGTTGACTAAGAAGATCTGAAAGGGAAACTAAAAGCAGGACCTGACCAAATTGTAAGTAGGGCACCAAAGTAAAAACCCTGTGGTGAGGGGTAGACATGCAGCTTCCTGGGCCAGTGGGGGGTGGGAGTGGGTGGGAGGGATGGGTCACAGTCTTTTGGTGGTGGGAATGGTGTTTATGTATACTCCTAGTAAAATGTAGACATATAAATCAGTAGTTAATTAATATGAGAGGGGGAAAATCAGTTGTATGTCTCAAAGTTTTTCAAAACACAAACTGAATCTTTTTAATATATAGGCTGTGTATTTGATATGTGGACTCTCTCAAAAGCCTAGACCAAGTAGATTAGAAGCATCCAATAGCATAGCTATATACAAGATACTGGGTACTGTACAGCAAACCCTAACAAAAGGACTTTTCAAAGTTAACCCAATTACCAAATAATGTGATGATAACATTAACTATCGATTGTCTTTTTGAACCCTAAGATAGCAGGAACCTCACATCTCCACTATAGAGCCCCTACTTCCCCCAGTCCTGGAACCCTTGGATAGGGCCCACTTTCCCATATGCCTCTCCCAATCCATACCAAATGATATTGCATCCGCCGATCACAACCTAACCAATGCAACAATTGCCACCTCAACATGCTTCACCTCAGACTGTGTCCAGAGACTTCACGTGTGGAATGACAACCCTTCAGCTTCATTACTCGGGTGAGACCTTTCCTTTTATAGTACACTCTAATTTCATCTCAGGTGGTTCACTTTCTAACAAAGTCCCAAAACCTAGATATACACCAGTTTCTGTGAGAGAGAGCTTATGTTCACACGTATCACTTTCTAACAAAGTCCCAAAACCTAGATATACACCAGTTTCTGTGAGAGAGAGCTTATGTTCACACGTATCCGTAAACTACTGCAAAATATATACCTGAAAGCAGAAGTACACTAGAGTTTGCAGTGAGTACCTCCCTAACACTTCCTCTCCACTATTCTAAGCTTTGGGTCCCTGATTGCTCAATAATTTGTTTGGCTTTGTATGTTAACTCTCTTTTCAATCACCAGGTTCCAGATGCCATCAGGATGCCAGCCAGGCTTCCCTGGATTGAAGACCCCACCAATGTGTCCTGGAGCTCAGTTTCCCCAGAGACACACCCCACTAGGGAAAGAGAGAGGCAGACTGGGAGTATGGACTGACCAGTCAACGCCCATGTTCAGCGTGGAAGCAATTACAGAAGCCAGACCTTCTACCTTCTGCAACCCTCAATGACCCTGGGTCCATGCTCCCAGAGGGATAGAGAATGGGAAAGCTATCAGGGGAGGGGGTGGGATATGGAGATTGGGTGGTGGGAATTGTGTGGAATTGTACCCCTCCTACTCTATGGTTTTGTTAATGAATCCTTTCTTAAATAAAAAAAAAATTTAAAAAGGGAAAACAAATAAATATAATTAAAAAAAAAAAGAAATTGGATTCATCATCTTTCCAGCCTTGAGTGTCTTATTTCATTCAACTCACCTCTGCTAGGTCACCTAGTGCAGAAATCAGTCGTCAGCCTCCACTGACTGTGGCCGGTCACATTCCACTGGGCACCATCTGCTGATTCTAGATGCAGAGCAGCTCTAACTTCCTCACCACACTCGTGGTCTCAAACTGACTGCTTCACCCCCACACGGCTTCATCAAGTCTCTTCCCTTCCTTCTCTGCAGCTGCCTGACAAAATGCTGTTTGGGGGTGATAGTCTCCTCCCTTGCCTGATTCTTCCAGTTTTCTCAAAAGTCAGTCCAAATGTCACCTGCTTTCTAAGGAATTACTCTTTCAGCTGGTCTTTCTACCTGTTATCATCAACTTTTGACATTACCGTTGTTGATATCTCCACCTGTTCCACAAAACAATCGGCTCATTTTATTTTATTTTTTAATAACTCATTAACATTTATTTAATTTATCTTTTTAGCATTTCTTTTTTAACATTTCTCTTTTCAATTTGGACAAAGAGAAATTGAAAGGGGAAGGGGATGTAAGGATAAGAAGAGAGAGAGGGAGAAGTAGGGAAAGAGAGAGAGAGAGAGAAACCTGCATCACTGCTTTATACTTATGAAGTCTCCTTCCACCCTAGCAGGTAGGAACTGGAGGTTTGAACCCTGATCCTTGAGAATTATAACAGTGTGCTTAAGTAGGTGTGCCACCACATGCCCTGCCCCTACTGTTATTTTTAGTTAAGGAATTCCTAGTTTCAAAGAACTCAGTGGCTTAGTCAAGTTCAAGCTCACAGTCTACCATTGTCAGAGCCAGGACTAGAAGATCCTCTAAAAGGAAAAGTTATGTCCCAGGACTCCTTTCTACTAAAATATGCACTGCTTGATTTGGCGAATCTGCTGAGCTAGATTGGCGGTTGTCATTGGAACCAAAGAAGTCTGACCCCTCCCCCACACCCAAATAAATTCTCCATCCAGAGTGGCAGGATGGGCCTGCCTGTCAATACTCCAGTGAGCAGGCCCAGAAGCATATGCGCTGGTGGAGCTGTTTAGGCTTTGCTCACAGGACAGCCCATGGAGAGAAAGTGCCACTTGGATTTCTGAGTCACCCATTCACACTCCACAGAGGCCTTGCCAAGTAGGAACCTGTCAGCTTTCCTCTTCATCTCTCTCACCCCTGGGACCAAAAGTCAAATTTGATTTCTGTTCACATGTTTGATTTTTAGCGTCTCCTCTGGCATCCCCAGCTCCAGAAACTTTATAGCAAGTGGCTTCTTTTGAAATATAAGGTGGAATTCTCTGAGCTGGGCCTGAGCTTCTCCTGGCGCGTGTGTGATTGACGGGGAGTCTCACTGGATGCTGTCCCATACTGACTCTTGCTAAAAGGCACTCTTAGAAAAACAAGGAAGGCTCTTAGAAACCTTTTACAATGGCTTAAGTCAATCTCAAATTGTCATTTAACCATTCACTATGGTCAACCTCTCGGGCAATCAGAAAAGATTGTGAGGGGACAAGCAGAAAGGAAATCATTCCTTTAATACAGACAGGGAAGAATGTTCCTAGGGGAAGACAAGGAAGCGGTGAACACACTGAAGAAAATGGGCACATAAAACACCAACAGCACTGAGTACTGGAACCAGTTCACTCAGGATCATATCTTAATCCTAAGAAGCCCAGAAACAAGCATAAGAGAACTGCACTGAGCTTATCTTATGCCCTCCTCGACTCCACCACTTGGCTTTCTTTTCTCTTTATAAGTTCCCAGACTTTCTCTCAAGCATAAACCTTGAGGTTTTTTGTTTGCTTGTTTGTTTTCTTTCTGATACCTGGAAAAAAAATGGTGTGGAGGATGGGTTTCTTCAAATCAGAGTGGTAAGGAAACCGATTGGGAGATCATTGAAACTAAATTAAAGCAGTGGAGGTGAGTTAGACAGGAATGTAAAGAGGAAAAAGAGTTGAGGATTAGGAGTAAGTAGAATTTGTGGTTAATAGCCATGAGGTAGAAGGACCGATTCTTTTTTTCTTGCTTTATATCTTTGAATTCAAGCTAAAATTCTCACTTAATGATGGCCTTTTTGGTCAATACCAGGCCACTCCATCATGTGGGGCCCTAGTCAGGGAATCTTTGGATTCCCACATAGACATGGGCCTAGACCTCTAACAGACCCGTCTCTCCCCCATCACTGTTCACTTCCATTAGGAACATCATCAGAAGCCCTCCTGTGGGCCTCTCAAGGACCTCACTATAAAATGGCATGCAGCTTTTAAAAATATAAGTTTTTGTGAGTCGGGCAGTAACGCAGCGGGTTAAGCGCTTCACAGGTGGTGAAGCAGGTCTGCAGGTGTCTGTCTTTCTCTCCCCCTCTCTGTCTTTCTCTCCTCTCTCCATTTCTCTCTGTCCTATCTAACAACAACGGCATCAATAACAACAATAATAATAACTACAGCAATAAAACAACAAGGGCAACAAAAGAGAAAATAAATAATAAAAAAATTTAAAATATGTAAGTTTTTATGATATAATATATATGCAATAAAGTGCCCACATGTACTTTATTGAGTTGGAAAATACATAGACCTATGTAACTACCACCTTAATCAAGATATAAAAAATTTCTATCACCTCAGTGTGTGCGTGTGTATGTATGTGTGTGTGTATGTGTGTGTGTGTCTGTCTGTGTGTGTATATGTGTGTGTATGTATTTGTGTCTGTGTGTGTGTGTCTGTGTGTGTGTATGTGTGCATATGTGTGTGTGTGTGTGTGTGTTTCTACCCAGTCAGTAGCTCCACCTGCGATTACTGGGCAACAAGTATTCTGATTTCTGTGCATATTCCAGTCCACAATATTTGCACCCCTTTCCCATATTACGGAGCTACTCTCTTCCCTGATCCAGCTTTCTGATCCTTTTTCCAGGCATGACATCATCTCAGACAACAGCTAGGATCCACCTGCATATCAGATATCAGGCTCAGAAAAAAACAAAAACAAAAAACAAAGTAGTATAGTCATGGGCCTTTGGAATATAACTAAAATAGGCTTACTAACTATCTACAAAATGGAAAACCCCAAATCTTTATCTGCAATATTCCAGCCTTTAGGTTCATGGTTAGTCAATGATTTTTTTGGCTTTATATGTTAACTCTCTTTTCAGCCACCAGGTTCCAGATGCTAGCATGATGTCAACTGCCCTTCTCTGGGCAGATGACCCCACCAATATGTCCTGGGGCCCCACTTCGTCAGAGCCCTGCCCCACTAGGGAAAGAGAGAGACAGGCTGGGAGTATGGATCGACCTGTCAACACCCATGTTCAGCAAGGAAGCAATTACAGAAGCCAGACCTTCCACCTTCTGCATCCCACAATGACCCTGGGTCCATACTCCCAGAGGGATAAAGAATAGGAGAGCTATCAGGGGAGGGGATGGGATACGGAGATCTGGTGATGGGAACTGATGGGAGTTGTACCTCTCTTATCCTATAGTTTTTGTCAGTGTTTCCTTTTTATAAATAAAAATTTAAAAAATTAAAAAATAAATACAGCATCAAGTATTCAAAAATTGTGCATATTCCAGAATTTCATAGACATCACTAAGCATTATGTTCTTGAGATTCCTTTCCATGCATACAGGAAGTTCATCTTATTTTATTGTTGAATACAATATTCCATTATTAGGTTGTATCATTACATGTTTATTCATTCATCTACTGTTGGATGTTAGGTTTGTTTCCAGTTTTTAATTACTACAAATAAATCTACTCTGAGCATTTATGCTCAAGGCTTGGGTGGAAATGGATTTTTCCTTTGGGAGGGGGATTTAAAAAAAAAGAATGGAATTACTAGGCTGTATGGTAAGCACATGTATCTTTGAGAAATCAGAAGTTTGTTTTTATTATTAGTGATTTTACATTGGTTTACAGAATTATAAGTTTTCAGGACTATTGTTTCTTATATATACACAATTCAACACACCTATCATCATGATGCCCATGCCCCTTCACTTACTCACCATGCCCCGTTCTCTCCAATAATGACCGTAGTTTTCACAGTCTAAAAGATGTTTACCAAAGTCATGGACCCCTTGGAACATACCTAAAATAGACTCTCTAGCTTCTTCCCATGTGAAGACCCTTAGTTCCATCTGCTCTATTCTTACCTTTGGTTGCCTTATTATTCAACAGTTTGTCCTGCTTTATATGTTGCCACCTTTCAGCCACTAAGCTGCAGATGCTACTATGATTCCATCCTGACTTCCCTGGGCAGATGACCTCACCAGTGTATTTTGGAACCTCACCTCCCCAGAGCCCTACCCCACTAGGGAAAGACAGAAACAGGTTAGGGGTATGGATCCACCCACGGACGTCCACGTCCAGTAGAGCAGCAATTACAAAGCCAGACCTTCCACCTTCTTCACACCGTGAAGGATTTTGGTCCATGCTCCCAGAGCATAAAGAATAGGAAGGCTTCCAACAGAGGGGATAAGCCATGGAACTCTGTATGGAGTATAACTGTATGGAATACAAAACCCCTTTTATCCTACAATCTTGTTAGTTGTTATTAAGTCACTAATAAATTTTAAAAAATGTTTGTCTTATTGTTATTTAAAGATTTTTTAATGAGAAAGAATATGTTTCAGATTAGAATGTGTGTGTGTGTGTGTGTGTGTGTGTGTGTGTGTGTGAGAGAGAGAGAGAGAGAGAGAGAGAGAGAGACCAGCTCCAGCTTGTGACAGTGCTAAGGCTTGAACCAGGGACTACAAATTCTGTGCCCTGATACTAACCTGTTTCTTCAGTCTTAAACAATATTCTTCTTATTTATTTTCTTCCCTTTTGTTGCCCTTGTTGTTTTTTATTGTTGTGGTGGTTATTATTATTGTTATTGATGTTGTTGTTATTGGATAGGAGAGAGAAATTGAGCAAGGAAGAGAAGACAGAGAGGGGGAGAGAAAGACAGATACCTGCAGACCTGCTTCACCGCCTGTGAAGCGACTCCCCTGCAGGTGGGAGCTGGCAGCTCGCAACAGGATCCTTACGCCGGTCCTTGTGCTTTGCGCCATGAGTGAGCTTTATCCGCTGTGCTACCTACCACCCGACCTCCCCATCCCAACAACAGTCCTTTTTAAACCAACAGAATACTTTTCATCATTAGTCACCATATTTCAAGGATGAAGACAAAACAAATTTAGCACAGTTCTATTTGAATTACTATTAAATAAAATTAAACACCAGAATTTAAATCCATGAGATTGTTATTATAAACTGTTTATGTTAATGCAAAAGTAGTTTCTTTTTTATTCAAATGAAAATAAATATTACATGCAAGGGGAAGTTTTGTGAATTGTGTATCTTTTCCTCAGGAAAGAATAATATGTCCTTTTATCAGTGAATTTCAGTGACATGACATGTACCTTTTCTTATAGAAATGCTCTATAAGAGAACACAAAGCACTGTAGTTTCACTGCAATAGAAGTTGTCAGGGGTTTTGTACCCCAGCTTTGCTTATGAAATCATGTGGCTCCAGTGTACGCTTTACTATTATATTAGCCTTCCGGGCTGCCCCAGCCTGAGGTAGCGTGTGGACATCGCTAGGTAAGCCAGCCAGCCACTTGGATGATTATGCTCCATAGCTCTTAAGGGTTCCCCTGTGACTGGGAGGTTTAGCATCACCCCTGAGGAAACCTAACATCTCCAGGAGCAGCCTCATCATTGGCTCAAAAATTTCTTTAGAAGTTGATTGACAGCATCCGCCAATCCAGCTAATCACCAGAGAGCCCCAATTAAAGCTCTGCCCATCCATCTCACCGCTAGGGTGTAGGACTTTAACAGAAATCCACAAGTGGAAGAAAATCGCCCCCTGAGGGGGAACATAGTTTTGCAGTGTGCACTACATTATACAGCCATATTATACATTATTTATAATTCAAAGATGCATTTTTCTCACACATCTTCTTAAATGTTGCACTATCTTTCTAATAAGGTGTCCTGCCAAACCTTTCATTTTTCAATCATTCACTGTGGAAAGGACACTGTTAAGTCCGGAAGAAAATACAAGTGAAAGAATATTTTTAGCACTGACAAAAATAGGAGTGATTTGAAAGTAATTTGGACTATTGTCCTTGCTGGGGCTTTCATTAGCCACCTAAGGAGGAAGCAACCAATGTTTTTACTAACCCTCCAAATGAGGCCAAATTTAAAATGCAGGCTCTCTATAGGGATTATGCGGAGATGTTAAAATTTGGCCAGAAAGGTGACGAGGTATCTTGATAATTGAGACAATCCTGGAAGTCGGCCGGCCTATTCAACTGCTATAAACTGGTGGTGGATAATCAGACCCAGCAGGTCAGCTGGATACTGGCAAGTGCCAAGCAGCTTCCTGGATGTACAGGGTTCAGCTTAATTAGTCATATGGGAGGGAAAGGCACATTTAAAGTGATCTATAAATCATTAGTGCTCGAGTTCCTTACATACAAACATTAAGATCGTTACCCTTTTCAGACAAGCTGTCTTTCTATATTCCTTCCATCTTTCCTTCCTTCCTTCCTTCCTTCCTTCCTTCCTTCCTTCCTTCCTTCCTTCCTTCCTTCATATTGCCACCAGGGTTATCACTAGGGTTCAGTGCTTAGTGACTTTTTTATATTATTTATTTAGGATACGGACAGACAGAAATTGAAGGGGAAGGAGGAGACAGGAAGAGAGAGAGAGAGAGAGAGAGAGATAAGAAGGAGGAAGAGGAGGAGGAGGAGAAAGAGAGAGAGAGACCTTCAGCCTTGCTTCACTGCCCATGATGCTTCTCTTCTATAGGTGGGGACTGGGGAGCTTGAAATTTTGGTCCTTGTTCATGTTAACATGTGTGCTCTACCTGGTATATGACCTGGCCCCCAAGCTGTCTTTCTTTACTTGAACGTCAAAGGACAAACATGATAGTCAACTGCCTTTTATATTTAAAAAAAAAAAAAGTGTGCAGAGGATGAAGTCTCTCTCCACCGTTTCTTCTTTTGGTTCTGCCTCAGGCTTATGTCTAAGTAATTTAATTTCACCCAGTAGATGATAAATCTAGGGGTGCATACTCACTTGTGACTGGCTACAGACCAGATATAGAAACAGACCTTTACTGTGTTTGCATAGTTTTATGGATAAAGAGTTGTAACAAATGGTGGCCTGGGAGGCGGCGCGGCGATAGGGCTTTGGACTTTCAAGCATGAGGTCCCGAGTTCAATCTCCAGCAGCACATGTGCCAGAGTGATGTCTGGTCCTTTCTCTCTTCTCCTATCTTTCTCATAAATAAATAAAATCTTTTTTTAAAAAGAGTTGTAATTGCTGTTGAGTAAAGACCACATTATTTAAGCAAGGCTTTCTCCAGTGACTTTGAGGATTCTTTCTAGGTAAACAAAATAGGATTATCAAATGAGAGTGTTCCTATTGCCCTAAAATTGCAACTTAGTGAAAGGTACTCACTTGCCACTTAGAAATACTAAGATAAATGTTTAAGCAAGTCCCCGAACCCTTCTCAACTCTCTCGGGCAATACGAAGTCCTGACATTTTGTTGTTGTTGTTGTTGTTGTAGCAGCAACCATCTATTTATTTGTTTGTTTATCAAAGTCCTGAATTTTTTAACCACAAAGATATTTCTCCTTTCAGTAAATAAAAATCATTAATGCAAAAGCAATTGTTAAAACATCATCTAACTAAAGCTATGTGGCCTGTCTTAAGCTTAGAGGTGTGTGGTAGTTATTTCTCTCCTATCCTCTCCCTATCTAGTCTACTTTTTACCCTGGACTACCTCTGTCTTCCAAAGGATTTGCTAGTAGATGAGGGAAAACATAGAGAGAAGGAACTAGAATGATAACAATTATTGGCTTAGAAACACCAGGTTTTGTGCCTTGCAGGTAAGAAGGGGTCCTACTATTGATTCCTTCTCCTGAGTGTAACTTTCATATGAAAGCTTATATATATATATTACTAATAGTATGTTACAAGATTGTAAGACTACAATGTAACACTCCAGACCACACCCACCAGCGAAGTTCTGTATCCCAACCATCTCACCTGCCAAAGAGAACCACCATACTTCTCAAAAGTCTTACAGTTTCCTTGCTGAGTGAAGCTTGGATGAGTTGACAAAGGCATCTCCACTGCAGTCCCTGACTGTGCCCCCATGAATGTCATTGGAGTTTCTCCTACCACAAGATAACTCCAGGAAGCATAGTTCTCCCTCCCCAATAACATATCTAGTCCCTGAATTATCTTCATCACCTCCGTATGTCAGAAGTGCCACTTTCTCCAGACTCAGTCTCCATTCAGATGCTACAGACTCTTGCAACAGGGCCTTGAATGTGAATTATTTTTTTTCAGGCCAAAGTCTGACATCAAATTCTGTGCCCTCAGAAATTTAGGGGCCCCAGGTCAGATATCACAAGTGATTTTTCTTTTGACCCTGTTAGTAGACAGGGAAACTCCCAACTCCACCTCCTCTGTGCAGCTCTGGGGATGATATCTTGATAGAACAGCACATTATCTCCAAGACAGTCCCTCATAGCCTCTCCAGTCTCAACACCTTTGTCCTTTGTAAGGGACAATGGCTACAAATTAGGAAACCAGTTTTCTACCTGCCCCCTTTTTAAGACCTGTGGGGTCTGTGCTTTGAGATGTGTAGATACATGAAATGTTTGCTTTGTCCTTAGTCATAGTAACCTCAAACCAAAGTCCAGTTTAACACCTGTTTTATAGGTTGGTAGGCTATACACCCTTTCCTTCATGACACTTCACTTTGGCAAAGTGTATTCTATTGGGGAGACTAAGTAGAAGACAGACAGGTGAGATATGTGTGAGGTGAACAAGGAAAGCTAAAACTGACTTTAGGGCAATAAGGCATCAGGAACTCACAGACATCTTAGAGGAGGGACAAGTCACAGAACTTCTCACAGAATTTCAAAATGGACAAAGTCTCAAGTCTATATGATTTAAAATTTTAAAGAACAAATATATCTAAGATAGACTTCCTAGCTTCTTCCCACAAAAAGACCTCTAATTTCATCTGTTCCACCTTTGGGTTCCTGTTTATTAAACAATTTGTTCTGCTTTCTATCTTATAGACTTTTAGCCACCAAGTTGCAGATGCTGCTAGGATTCCATTCTGACTTCCTTGGGCAGAAAACTTCAGCAATGTGTCCTGGAGCTTCACCTTTTCAGAGCCCTACCCTACTAGGGAAAGATAGAAACAGGCTGGGGGCATGGATCCACCTGTCAACATCTATGTCCAGCAAAGAAGCAATTACAGAAGCCATACTTCCCACCTTCTGCACCCCCCAAAATAATTTTGGTCCATACTCCCAGAGGGATAAAGAATAAGAAAGCTTCCAGTGGAGAGGATGGGACACAGAACTTTGGTGTTGGGATCTGTATGGAATTATACCCCTGTTCTCATACAATCTTGTTCATCATTATTCAATCACTAATATATATTTTAAATCTTGACCAAATATTTTAAAGACCAGAATAACCCCAGTCGACATTTAGGAAAAGTGGTTACAATTTTTGAAATGTTGGTGGAAGTGTGGTAGGTATTTTTATGATAGGCTTCCATGGAACTTTGGAAGGCCTTGCTACACAAAAGTAAACTGGTGATACACTCCATCTCTCAGAGAAGCTTGAGTAACACTGGGTCACTAGTCTGTTTATTTTATTCCTCTTGGGTCCTCATTTCCCATTTCATTTACTGCCCCCTTCCTCCATTTATTCACTTATACCCAAAGGAATGTTCACTAAAGACCTGGGGATTTTTTTTTAAAAGAACAAAATTGTCAAGTGTTATCTTAATCTAACTCTCCTCAAAGATCTCAATCTGCAAATAAACTTGTGTGTATGTGTGTGGGGGGGGAATAAAATAAAGAAGACTAGATATAAGAAATTAATTTTGGAGCCAAGAAGATGATGCAACAGCTCATCTTGGAGGGTGTGTTTATTTATTTATTTATTTTATTTAAGAAAGGATAAATTAACAAATCCATAGGGTAGGAGGGGTACAACTCCACACAATTCCCACCACCCAATCTCCCTATCCCACCCCCTCCCCTGATAGCTTTCCCATTCTCTATCCCTCTGGGAGCATGGACCCAGGGTCGTTGTAGGTTGCAGAAGGTAGAATGTCTGGCTTCTGTAATTGCTTCCCCGCTGAACATGGGCGTTGACTGGTCGGTCCATACTCCCAGTCTGCCTCTCTCTTTCCCTAGTGGGGTGGGTCTCTGGGGAAGCGGAGCTCCAGGGCATATAGGTGGGGTCTTCAGTCCAGGGAAGCCTGGCTGGCATCCTGATGGCATCTGGAACCTGGTGATTGAAAAGAGAGTTAACATACAAAGCCAAACAAATTATTGAGCAATCAGGGACCCAAAGCTTAGAATAGTGGAGAGGAAGTGTTACGGAGGTACTCACTGCAAACTCCAGTGTACTTCTGCTTTCAGGTATATATTTTGCAGTAGTTTACGGATACGTGTGAACATAAGCTCTCTCTCACAGAAACTGGTGTATATCTAGGTTTTGGGACTTTGTTAGAAAGTGAACCACCTGGGATGGAATTAGAGAATACTATGAAAGGAAAGGTCTCACCCGAGTAATGAAGCTGAAGGGTTGTCATTCCACACGTGAAGTCTCTGGACACAGTCTGAGGTGAAGCATATTGAGGTGGCAATCGTTGTGTTGATTAGGTTGCGATTGGCAGATGCAATATTATTTGATATGGATTTGGAGAGGCATACAGGAAAGTGGACCCTATCCAAAGGTTCCAGGACTGGGGGAAGTAGGGGCTTTATAGTGGAGATGTGAGGTTCCTGATGTCTTAGGGTTCAAAAAGACAATGGATGGTTAATGTTATCATCACATTATTTGGTAATTGGGTTAACTTTGAAAAGTCCTTTTGTTATGGTTTGCTGTACAGTATTCAGTATCTTGTATATAGCTGTGCTATTGGTTGCTTCTGATCTACTTGGTCTAGGCTTTTGAGAGAGTCCGCATATCAAATACACAGCCTATATATTAAAAAGACTCAGTCTATGTTTTAAAAACTTCGAGACATACAATTAATTTTCCCCCTCATATTAATTAATTAGTGATTTATATGACTACACATTACTAGGAGTGTACATAAACACCATTCCCACCACCAAAAGACTGTGACCCATCCCTCCCACCCACTCCCACCCCCTACTGGCCCAGGAAGCTTCATGTCTACCCCTGGATATTATAAGAAAGTAATTTTTGGAGTCAAGAAGATGATGCAACAGCTCATCTTGGAGAGTGTGTTTTGCCCTGCACATGATGTAGGTTCAACCCCAGGCCCTGGTAATAGTGTGTCTTTTCATATCTCTTCTGTCTCTTTGTCTTTCAGTCTGTTTTTTCTATCTGGAAAAAAAAAATCAATCCAGAGCAGTGAAATTCCTAGCAGCAGCAATAACAGTGAAATTCAGTAAGTATTCTATAATTTAGCAATGGAGAGATTACTGGTTTGCTTTGTGTGTGTGTGTGTTAATTAGGTTAGCTTCCCATTAATGAATTCATTTTATAACACACTAGGGGCAGAGACTAGCTGGCAGATTTGTGTCTGATAACAATGCAAATGATTACTGCCCATTGGAATAACCTCTTGTGAGAAAGGTTTATGACCCAGTTGGGATATGTATCTAACCCCATAATCACATCTTAACATTGCTATACATTCTCAACTTCTCAAATGCTCTTTGGAATGGTTATAACATATCTTAGTGGTTCCCTTATTAACAGCCTGAATGAAATATTTGACATATTCATTACATATGTGAAATAGATTCATAATCTTACTATTTCAAACTTATCCTTTACATACCTACAAGAATTTATAGAGGCTCTTCCAACTATGACACAGTCTCCCCAGACAACAGCTTGGGTCCATTTGTGTGTTAGCTGTCAGACTCAGGCAAAAACTAATAAATCCGTGGGCCTTAATAGACCTAAAATAGACCTACTAGCTTTTTCCAAAATGGAGACCCCAAATCTTCATCTCCAATATTCTTGCCTTTAGGTTTATGATTAGTCGACAATTTGCTCTGCTTTCTGTCTTAAGTCTTTTTCAGCCACCAGGCTTCAGATGCTTCTTCTTCTAGAGTTTGCCCTTTTTCTGTAGCCAGCCAGTCAACAGCGTCAGGTTGAGCCTGATGTCAAGTTTCGAGACCTCCTTTGAATCTGGAGAGGTGGCAGTCCTTGACTATGTGGGTCATAGTCTGTCTGTAGCCGCAGGGGCAGTTCGGGTCGTCTTTGGCTCCCCAGTGATGGAACATAGCGGCACACCGGCCATGGCCTGTTCGATAGCGATTGAGGAGGGCCCAATCATAACGTGCTAGGTCAAAGCCGGGTTGACGCTTGCAGGGGTCTGTGATGAGGTGTTTGTTCTTTACCTCAGCTGACTGCCAACTCTGTTTCCAAGAGTCTGGAACAGAGAAGTTCAGTGTAGGCGTAGGGGACCAGATTGGGTGACGAGACGTCAAGCGTTGGACAGGGTGGGCAAAGATATCCGTGTATATTGGCAGGTCCGGTCGAGCGTAGATGTGGGAAATGAACTTAGATGATGCCGCATCCCGACGGATATCTGGCGGGGCGATGTTGCTAAGAACTGGCAGCCATGGAACCGGGGTGGAATGGATGGTTCCAGAAATTATCCTCATGGAGGAATATAATTTGGAATCGACCAAGTGGACATGGGGGCTACAGAACCATACTGGGGCACAGTATTCTGCAGTGGAATAGCATAATGCCAGAGATGATGATCGTAGTGTGGAAGCACTTGCGCCCCATGAGGAGCTGGCCAGTCTTGCAATGATGTGATTCCTCGCGCCCACCTTTGCTGCAGTTTTTATGAGATGTTCGTGAAATGACAGAGCGCGATCGAGAGTAACACCAAGATAGACTGGCTGGGCTTCATGCCGGATTCTCGTATCACCAAGCTGCACATTAAGCTCACGTGAGGCAGAGGCATGGTGTAGATGGAAAACAGATGATACTGTTTTTGCAGTGCTAGGCATCAGTCTCCATTTTTTACAGTAATCAGATATAAGAGACATGTCTTTCATGAGTGTTTCCTCGAGGATGTCGAACTTGGATGCCTGAGTCGCACAGCAGATGTCATCGGCGTAGATGAACTTCCTTGAAGAAGTTTCTGGGAGGTCATTGATGTAAATATTAAATATCATAGGAGCCAGAACAGAGCCCTGGGGGAGGCCACTTGAGACAAGCTTCAGATGCTACCCTGATTCTAGCCTGATTTCCCTGGGCAGACACCACCACCAATATGTCCTGGAACCTCACCTCCCCAGAGGTTCTTTCCCACTAGGGAAAGAGAGAGACAGGCTGGGAGTATGGATCGACCTGTCAATGCCCATGTTCAGCAGGGAAGCAATTACAGAAGCCAGACCTTCCACCTTCTGCATCCTATAATAATCCTGTGTCCATTCTCCCAAGGGAAGGAATGAGATACGAAGTTCTAGTGGTGGAAATTGTGTGGAATTGTACCCCTTTTATCCTATGGTCTTGTCAACATTTCCATTTTATAAATAAATTTTAAAAAACAATTTATAGAGGCTCTCCTGAGAACAGAGATGCTGGGTGTCTTCTGCACCACTGTATTCTACCTGGCTTCTATAGACTCTAGTTCATAGTAGGAACTCAACAATAGTTGCTCCAAATCACACTGAGATTCACATAACCCTGTAAGGTAGGCAGAAAGCTCCTCTTTCTTCAAATATGAAATGTATTTGTTGACTCTGCCCCATGACACAAAGGCAATTAAAAAATGGCATTCAAATATGAAAAAATGCTACAAGTCATTGATTGTCAGAGAAATTAAAATAAAGACAACAATGAGATATCACCTCACTCCTGTAAGAATGTCATACATGAGAAAAGGTAGCAGCAGCAAATGCTGGAGAGGTTGTGGAGACAAAGGAACCCTCCTACACTGCTGGTGGGAGTATCAATTGGTCCAACCTCTGTGGAGAGCAGTCAGGAGAACTCTCAGAAGATATATGTGGACCTACCCTATGATCCTGCAATTCCTCTCCTAGGGCTATATCCCAAGAAATCAAACACACCCATCCAAAAAGATTCGTGTATACCTATTTTCATAGCAGCACAATTTGCTATAGCCCAAACCTGGAAGCAACCGAGGTGTCCAACAATAGATGAGTGGCTGAGTAAGTTGTGGTATATATACACAATGGAATACTACCCATCTATTTAAAATGGTGAATTTACCTTCTTTACCCTATCTTGGATGAAGCTTGAAGATATCATGTTAAGTGAGATAAGTTAGAAACAAAAGGATGAATATGGGATGATCTCACTCATAGACAGAAGGTGAAAAATAAGAACAGGAGGGAAAACACAAAGCAGAACTTGGACTGGAGTTGGGGTACTGCACCAAAAGAAAACTCAGGTGTGTGGGGAGGGGGCTGCGGGGGAGATTCAGGTCCTGGAACATGATGGCAGAGGGGGACAAGGTGGGGGTTGAATTGTTATGCAGAAATGTTATGCATGTACAAACTATTGTATTTTACTGTCAACTGTAAACTATTAATGCCCCGATAAAGAAATTAAGAAAAATGTTATGCTTGTACAAACTATTGTATTTTACTGTTGATTGTAAACCATTAATCTCCCAATAAGGGAAAAAAAGAAACAAAGAAAAGACAGAACCATAGAAAAAAAAGGGCAAAAATATATAAATATAGACAAATAGTCATAGAAATAATAGTTAACACACATCTGTGACCTTGGGAGAACTACTACTGTTTCCAGTGGAGGGACTGGGGGCATACACCTCTGGTGGCTGGAATGCTGTGGAATTCTACCTCTCTTATCTTATAGTCTTGTAAACCACTAATAAAAAAGTGCTTCCAGGAAAAAAAAAAAGGCATTCAACTAGGCTTTCATATGTTTAGGCCAATACTCTCTTTAGGATACCGTAATTATTGCTTATTTTTCAAACAAGCACTTACTACTTCCGTACAGATTAGAAATACCTGTAGATTAAAATCTTCCTTAAGTGATTGGTAAATGTTAAGATTCCACTGAAAATCTTTTAAACGTAATTTAACTCACAGAACTTCATAACATGGGGTCAGGGGTGGCACACCCACTTAAACACAGCGCAAGGAGCCATGCAAGAATCCAGGTGCCCCATTTCCCCTCCCTCCCGTCCACCTGTATGAAGGAACTTCGTGAACAAGTGGTGAAGCAGGTCTGCAGGTGTCTGTCTTTCTCTATCTCCTATTCCCCTCTCAATTTCTCTCTGTCCTATCCAATAAAAAGGGAAGAAAAAAACAATGGCCACCAGTAGCAGTGGAATCATAATACTGGCACCGAGCCCCAGAGATGACGCTGGAGGCAAATATAAAATAACAGACAAACCCTTTATAGTTTCTGCATGTAAGCATGAAGTTATCAAAGGTTATGGCAGTAGTATTAATATACTACTGAAATACTGGAATCATTTCCCCCTCCCCAACATAACAGTGTATCTTGGGCTAAGAAGGAAAAAAAAACCCAAGTGTATAGAACCTTTGTTTTGAGGGGCCAGGCAGTGGCACATTTGGTTAAGTGTGTGTATTACTATGCACAAGGACCTGGGTTCAAGCCCTTTGTCCCTACCTGCAGGGGGAAAGCTTCACAAGTGGCAAAGCAGGGCTGCAGGTGTCTCTCTGTCTCTCTCCCTATCTATCTCCCCCTCCCTCTCAATTTTTCTCTTTTCTATCAAATAAAATAAGGTTAAAAAAACCCCAACAAAATCCAGTGTTCAAAAGGACCAGTATAGGGACCCTGTGTGTGTGTGTGTGGGGGGGGGTCGCTACACAAGCAGTGAAGCAGGTTTTTTCTCGCCCCCTCTCTGTCTTTCCCTCTTCTCTCGATTTCTCTCTGTCCTACCAACAACAACAATAACAAAAAACAAAATCAAACAAACAGAAAAACAAGAATGAAAATGGAAAAAATGTCCTCCAGGACCCATGGATTTGTAGTGCAGGCACCAACCACAAGCCCCCCCCCCCCCCCAGTGATAACCCTGGAGGCAAAAAAAAAGGAAAGAAAATCAGAAACCAACTTTCCTCATCTTTAGTTCAAATTTTCTTTGGTTTATATTATTTGTTTCTTTGGATGCCAACTGAACCCCTTTGCCCACATTTCCTCACCCCTGCTCCCCACTACACACACAAGCAACCAAACAACACCAACAATTGAAAAGAACAGATAAGTTGTCGTTTCGTTCAAATATGATGGAATCCTCATTTCCCTCTCTGATGCCAGTATCTTACTATATACCACCATTGTTTCTCAACTAAATTGCTGTCAACATCTCCAACATCTTTAGTCTTCCCACATCAGCCTGGCCTCAGCTGATTCTCTTTACAGTCACTTTCACCCCCACTTACATTCACCCCTCTGGCCCTTGGCTCCTGCCAACCCTTGTCCTAGACAGCTCTACCTTTGCTCTCCTCTGAGCTCAACTTTAATGTCATTTCTTTGGAGAAGACTCCTCGAGGTCTTGCATCAGAGTTGCAACTTTTGTTTTTAGATTTTTTTTTTATGTACTGTCTTTTCTCCAGGGTACAAATTTCTTGACACCAGATTTGGTATCTTGTCTGCAGTTCTTAGCTCCATGGTGTGACATATACTTTAACAGTCTTCACATTGCTGAAAAAAAAATGAATCATTGGTATGACATAACTTAAGAGGCAGCACTTTTCTTTCAAAAAGCAAGTCATTTTGGAAACTGTGTTCCAAATAGCCAATATTATTGTACAGTTGAACTATGATGAATGATTTCCTGTAATAAAACATTGGCAGTTACTTGGCTTTTCACTTGAGTATAGAAACTCTATTACTTATAGAAGGCAGGTGTGAAAGGCTATTTGCAAATAGCAAAGCAAGACAGAAAACTGTTGACTTCTTCCACTGGTGTGGGCAGCCTCAACACACTCTTAGGTGTTGTGCTTGTTGAAAGTTCACCAGAAAAAGAGCATTGCATCTGAGATAATGTGCGCAAGTCCCCACCTGCTGCTCTGATGTCTGATGCTTCAACTTCTGTCAACATGATTCTATATCCCAACCACTGCTGTCAGCACCTCCACTGCCAAAGCTGATGTCACATCAGCTACCCCACCTCAGACCAGCTTCCTCCATCACTGGCCTCCTTACACTACACACAACATTGTTTCTCAGTCTGCCGAGCAGAGGAGAGCTCCCTGCTCACAGGACTCTGTTCCACCATATATTCAGATCCCTTTAATGGGAACCCACTCAGAGCTCTGACTAAAGAGTGTTTGCATACTCATCATAGTCCTACCTTGACCTTTGGTTCAGAGCCCCAATGTCACTGGAGTAGCTGAGTCACTTTTCCTTGGAGTCCACATATCCATCTGCCAGTGCACAGGCCAGACATAGGACCAGATAACTTCTGCTTTTGCCTTTCCATAAATTGTGAGCCCATTTCTTCCCCTTTTTGGAATCCAGTTTTCCTTTGGTGGAGGCTATTTCACCTAGGTCTTCTCTTAAGAAACTTCTTTCCTCATATATTGATACTTCTTGATCCACTATGAATAGTTATATGTAGAATAAATTTCATTGACTGTGGCCTTGAAAAGTGTTATTGACAAGGCTTTTATTTCTGGTGTCCTCTCCCGTCATCACCCCTGCCTGGGGATTTACACATAAGAAGGTTGAATCACACTGACAGAATCTTTCAGACACTGTAAAATCTGCCAAAGGAATAGAGACATGGATTTTTAGCTTCTAAATTAACTTTTATTTCCACCAGACCTTGGTCCCTTTTTTGGTCACAGTGCATCTTAAAACTGAATTGGGATTTCATTAAGAAGAAAGAATAAAGAAGAAATGTCCAAAACAAATATGACAAAGAACTATGATTAGCATCCAATACAAATCATATTCAAAATGTAAGAAAAATTAAGATCCCAATACATAATGGTGATCTGTTCAGACTTTCTAACCATCAATGGAGACTGGGGGGGGGGGGGAAGCCAGTTAGAATGTGCCACAGAACCATGACTGGCAGAGTACTTTCTCTTACCCCTAAGTGCAAATGTAAGTAGACTGGACTAAGCGAAAAGCCATGTGTGGATTCAAACCAGAAAAAAACAAACAAACAAACAAACAAAAAAACCACAAAGGAACATGTGATGAAGAGTATAGGCTGCAGACTAGACATGGACCATTTGAAAATGCATTTGCAGGGCCAGTCTGTGACACACTCAGTAGAGTGCACACATTAGCATGCGCGAAGACCTGGATTCAAGCCCCTGCCCCCAAGTGTAGATGGAAAGCATCACAAGCAATGAAATAGTGCAGCAGGCATCTCTCTTTTTCTCTCCATTTTTATCTCCCTCTCCCCTCTCAAGTTCTCTCTGTCCTATCAAATAAGAGAAAAAGAAAAAAGAAGAAAAAAAAACGGAGGGCAATGGAAGTGGAAGATTCATTGTTCAGGCACTGAGCCCTGGTGATAACCCTGGTAGTATTGAAGGAAAAGAAAAACAAAAAAGAATAGAAGAAGAAAGAAAGGAGGGAGGTAAGAAAGAAAGAAAGGAGGGAGGGAAGAAAGGAAGGAAGGAGGAAAGGGAGGGAAAGGAGGAAGGGAAGTGTATTTGCTACCATAGAAAAATCTTCGAGAATCATCAGTATTGGCATCCCTGGGGAAACCCTGTCACCCCAGGAAAAATCAGGGTTTCTGTCTGAGCAGGAGTCTCTCTATAGTGGCTCAGACCTTGGTTGCTAGAACTGGGCTTTTCCTGATGTGGACCGATGATGGGAAGCTGGATACAGATACTCTAGATGCTTGGGAAGGAGACTAACCCAGATAAATTTGGGTGCCAAAAATGTTAACAGAAGTCTTATTCTCCTTTTTGTTGTTGTTATTGTTGTCCTTGTCTCTGCTATTTAGTACTTCAGGTTGACTTTTCTGGGAGAGAGAGAGAGAGAGAGAGAGAGAGAGAGAGAGAGAGAGAGAGAAAGAAATATGCATAGCACCAAAACTTTCTCCATTATAGTGGAGGCCGGGTTTGAACTTAAGCTATGACCACTGGAAAGCAGCACTATCTAGGTGGACTACAATGCAGCCCAGGACTTCTCCTTCTGACAGAAACCTTCCATCCTTGAACTAGTATTTCTAGGGTAACCAGCCCTGCAGTTAGAGACAAAAATAGTCTAAGTCCATCCAAGTAATACTAAAGAAGTATTCATACTGGATCAAATACTAAGTTTTTTTTAAATTATTTTACTTATTTATTCTGGATAGAGACAGAGAGAATTTGAGAAGGAGAAGGATAGAGAGGGAAAGACAAAGAGACACCTGCAGACCTGCTTCACTGCTTGTGAAGTGACTCCCCTGCAGGTGGTGAGCTGGAGGCTGACCAGGATCCTTAATGCCAGTTCCTTGCGCTTTGAGCCACCTACGTTTAACCCACTGCACTGCCGCCTGACTCTCCAAATACTAAGTTTTATCTCCCACCAACACACACACACATACAGACACATTACCAAAAAGGTTATAAAATTCCTTCTAGGGCTGAAAAAAGTAACACACTCGGGTCTGCACTGTGTTGCCATGGCCCCAGTTCTAGCTCAGTCCCTACTGCACAGGAGGACGCCATAGTGCTCTGGTCTCTTTTACTCTTCCCTCTCTGATTATATCTTTAAAATTCTCCTACAATGCAGAAGATAAATATGACACTCAGAGATAATGGCTATTCTTTCTTTCTTCCTTTCTTTCTTTATTTTTACCAGAGCACTACTCCACACTAGTTAATGGTGGTGCAGGGACTGAATTTGGGACCTTGGAGACTCAGGCATGAAAGTCTATTGCAGAAACCTTATTCTATCTACTGCTGCTGTGATAATGGTTATTCTTTTTCTTAATTTCTTTATTGGGGAATTAATGTTTTACATTCGACAGCAAATACAATGATTTGTACATGCATAACATTTCCCAGTTTTCCACATAACAATACAACACCCATTAGGTCCTCTGTAATATTTTTTGGACCTGTATTCTCCCCCGCACCAATCCCAGAGTCTTTTACTTTGGTGCAATACACCAACTCCAGTTCCGGTTCTACTTGTGTTTTCTCTCCTGATCTTGTTTTTCAACTTCTGCCCGAGAGTGAGATCATCCCATATTCATCCTTCTGTTTCTGACTTATTTCACTTAGCATGATTTCTTCAAGGTCCATCCAAGATCGGCTGAAAACGGTGAAGTCACCATTTTTAAAAACTGAGTAGTATTCCATGGTGTATATATACCATGACTTGCTCAGACACTCATCTGCTGTTGGACACCTGGGTTGCTTCCAGGTTTTGGCTATTAAAAATTGTGCTGCTAAGAACATATGTGTACACAGATCTTTTTGGATGGGTGTTTTGGGTTCCTTAGGATACATCCCCAGGAGAGGAATTGCAGGATCATGAGGTAGGTCCATTTCTAGCCTTCTGAGAGTTCTCCAGACTGCTCTCCACAGAGGTTGGATCAACTGACATTCACACCAGCAGTGCAGGAGGGTTTCTTTGACCCCACAATCTCTCCACCATTTATTGCTGCTACCTTTTCTGATGTATGATATTCTCACAGAAGTGAAGTGGTATCTCATTATTGTCTTTATTTGCATTTCTCTGACAATCAAAGACTTGGAGCATGTGTTTCTCAGACTTTTGGATCTCTTCTGTGGTGAATAGTCTGTCCATATCCTCTTCCCATTTTTGGATGGGGTCATTCATTTTTTTGTGATTGAGTTTGGCAAGCTCTTTATATATTTTGGTTATTAGCCTCTTGTCTGATATATGGCATGTAAAGATCTTCTCCCATTCTGTGAGGGGTCTCTTGGGTGGGTAGTGGTTTCTTTTGCTATGCAGAAGCTTTTTAATTTGATGTAGTCCCATAGGTTTATATTTGCCTTAGTCTTCTTTGTAACTGGATTCCTTTCATTGAAGATGTCTTTAAAATTTATGCGGAAAAGAGTTCTGCCAATATTTTCCACTAAGTATCTGATAGTTTCTGGTCTAACATCCAAGTCTGCGATGGACCGCTCAGGCGGAGGAGCAGCAGGAAGGATCAGGGAACTCTGAAGGCGACCACCAGGGTGGGTCAGGAGTCCACGCAGGGGAGAACAGAATACACCACACTCTGTTGGAGGGTGAATCTGAACTCAATTTTTATTCAGCCAGTGAGAACTTATATATCTTTCAGCCTTACATAAACAATATCTGAAACAGAAAGTAAAGCTCATTTCTTGATTAGATGGCCTTGCAGTTTTACACAGTAATGTCGTACTTTATGGGGTGATGCATTTCTGAGTAATAGGCTTAGAAGATACTATTTTACGTAGAGTTTTAACATATTTGATAAGAGGAGGTAAGTAAGTATTATTAAGAATTTTTCCTAAAACTTTATGTATTTGATGACCCATAACTTTGTCCACCTCATTTCCTGTTCATCTGTATCTAATCTGGGAACAGGGATTATTCATCCCCGATTACACAGCATCATTACCATGTACATAATGAAAACAATAATCAGAGTTTTCAATTTAGACCTGCTCAGAATGCAAAGACCCACTCCCAGAATTCTTCTTCCTTGAAGAGAGTTTTCTAGGGTGCTGACCCTGTCAGACCCATCATTCTGGAGTTGAGTGGGGCGTGGCACAAGTCCTTGATCCACTTGAAATTTACTTTTGCATTTGGTGAAATATAGTGGTTCAGTTTCATTCTTCTGCATGTTTCAACCCATTTTTTCCAACACCATTGTTGAAAAGACTCTGCTTTCCCATTTAATAGTCTGGGCAGCTTTGTCAAAGATTAGATGTCCACAGGTGTGGGGGCTTACTTCTGAGCTCTCAATTCTATTCCAGTGGTCAGTGTGTCTATTCATGTTCTAGTACAAAGCAGTTTTGATGACAATGGCCCTATAATACAATTTGTGATCTGGGAGTGTGATGCCTCCAGTTCTGTTCTGTTCTTTTTTTTTTTTAATTTATTTTTTATTTAAGAAAGGATAAATTAGGGCTGGGGAGACAGCATAATGGTTATGCAAAAGCCTTTCAAGCCTGAGGCTCTGAGGTCCCAGGTTCAGTCCCCAGCCCCACCATAAGCTAGAACTGAGCAGTGTTCTGGTATCTCTCTCTCTCTCTCTTTCCCTCTGTATTTACACTTTCTCATTAAAATAATAAACTAAATAAAATATTTAAAAAAAGAAAGGATAAATTAACAAAACCATAAGGTAGGAGGGGTACAACTCCACACAATTCCCACCACATCTCCATATCCCATCCCCTCCCCTGATAGCTTCCCCATTCTCTATCCCTCTGGGAGCATGGACCCAGGGTCGTTGTGGGTTGCAGAAGGTGGAAGGTCTGGCTTCTGTAATTGCTTCCCCGCTGAACATGGACGTTGACTGGTCAGTCCATACTCCCAGTCTGCCTCTCTCTTTCCTTAGTGGGGTGGGTCTCTGGGGAAGCGGAGCTACAGGGCACATTGGTGGGGTCTTCAGTCCAGGGAAGCCTGGTCGGCATCCTGATGGCATCTGGATCCTGGTGGCTGAAAAGAGAGTTAACATACAAAGCCAAACAAATTGTTGAGCAATCATGGACCCAAAGGTTGGAATAGTGGAGGGGAAGTGTTAGGGGGGTACTCACTGTAAACTCTAGTGTACTTTTGCTTTCAGGTATATATTTTGCACTAGTTTATGGGTACATGTGAACATATGCTCTCTCTCACAGAACCTGGTCCATATCTAGGTTCTGTTCTTTCTTCTCAAGATTGTTTTGGCAATTCTAGGTCTTTTCTGGTTCCAGATAAACATGTGTAGCATTTGTTCTATATGATGTGTCTTAGTGTCCTTAAGTCTGGCTTAATTCTGTTTGGGATCCTCTGAGCTTCTTGAACCTTTATGTCTTTGATGTTGTCTAGTCTTGATAAGTTCTCAGCTATTATGTTCTGAAGAATGCTTTCTTCCCCTCCCTTTCTTTCTTCCCCTGGTAAGCCAATAATGCATATATTATTTATTTTTATGTCATCATATAGGTCTTTGTTGTTGTTTTCAAAATCTCTTAATCTCTTTTTGAGATCTCTTAATTCTTTTTTAGTTGTCTATGATTCACCCTTGAATTAGTTGTCTGGCTAATTCTATCTTCAGCCTCATTTATTCTATTCTCTCTGCCCTCTACTGTTTTCTGGAGCTCATCTGTTTTTTTTTATCCTGTTCTGATACTGTTTTACCTTGTTCAGCTAGTTGTGTTCTTAGCTCAGCTATTTCAGATTTCAGCTCTCTAATAACCTTGAGATAATTATTATTTTCTTCTAGTGTCTCATTTTTTGTTTCTGCATTTCTGATGACAATTATTTCCAGTTCTTTACTCACTCCTGTGATTATTTCCTTAACTGTTGTTTGGATGTTGGTCTCATTATTTTGTGCTTCAACCTTTGGGGGGCTTTTAGCTGGACTCTTGTCCTGGTTCATTCCTCCAATATTTCTTCTTGTTGGATTAACCATTCTATATAGTATGTTATGAGGTTCCTCTCTCAGTACTATTCAAATTACTGATCACTCTTGGCTGGATTGACTTGTGTCTAAGTAAGGTAATTAAAGAGTTCACAGTTGTGGAAATTGACAATTGTTTCAATATTGTTTTAATCCCTGAGTTGGAGCACAGTGGCTTAAAGCTTCTTTTGTTCTTTTTCTTCCCTGTAGACTATGGGAGCCTGAGGGATTTTAAACTATTCTTAGCTTAATCACTCACTTTGGTGATTTGGTGAGTTCCTGAAGTTGTTATAGTCCTGCCTTGTTGAGGTCCCAGGTGGTCTCCTTTGGTATTCCTAGTTGACAGGGGAGAAGAAAAGAGAGAAACACAGCTGCTGCTGCTCCATAGCCCCACCTCTGGAAGTCCTATCATACAGGCCAATGGCCCACAAAAAGGGGAAGGAACAGCTATTCTCATATCTGACAAGATAGACTTTAAAATAAATAAAATTTAAAAGGATAAGGATGGACACTACTTAATGCTCAGAGGATCAGTCAATCAAGAGGACTTAACAATTATTAACATCTATGCACCCAATGAGAAGCCATCTAAATACATCAAACTTCTACTGAAAGAGCTACAGCAATATATTAACAGTAACACAATCATAGTAGGGGACTTCAACACCCCATTCTCTCAACTTGACACATCATCCAGGCAGAAAATCAGTAAAGACATAAGGGAGCTAAATGAAGAGATAGATAAACTAGAACTATTGGACATTTTCAGAGTCATTCATCCCAAGAAACTGGAATACACATTTTACTCAAATCCACATGGGTCATTCTCAAGGATAGACCATATGTTAGGCCTGGAAGTCCCAATAATGTTTGTTCTTAAAACATCCATTTCATTCAGTCTACAGAAGTAAAGTTTTTAATGCATTAGCTTTATTATTATTATTATTTGGATTTTTTCCTTTTTTCTTTCTTTCTTTCCTTTTGTTGCCCTTGTTGTTTTATTGTTGTAGTTATTATTGATGTTGTTGTCATTGTTGTTGGGTAGGACAGAGAGAAATGGAGGAAGGAGGGGAAGACAGAGAGGGGGAGGGAAAGACAGACACCTGAAGACCTGCTTCACTGCTTGTGAAGTGACACCCCTGCAGGTGGGGAGCTGGAGGCTTGAACCAGGATCCTTATGCTGGTCCTTGCACTTAGCGCCACCTGCGCTTAACCCCACCTGCGCTTAACCCGCTCCGCTACTACCCGACTCCCAGCTTTATTATTTTTTAAGAAATTAAATCAAAGATTCTAAAGCATAGATAATGAAGTTGCTGACAAGTTTAACCAGAAAATCAGGCATGTAATGTGGAAATGTACTTGAAACAATCTCTCAGAAGTCAAGGGAATAAGACAGAGATTAAATTGAGTCAGGAGATGTTGTATGGGCCTGAGACATAGCTCACCAGGTAAGATTGTCATGCACAATGACCATGGTTGTGTCCCGGCACCACATGGAGTCACTATGGCACTGAACGAGGTTCTGATTGTGTGGTGTTTCTCCCTCTCTTTCTCTGTCGTTTCTCTGAGTGAAAATGTAGTCCAGATCAGTGATATTCTTCATGTGAGAGACCCTGGCTCAACAGAGAATGAGGGAGAGAAAAGTGAGTGAAAAATTAAGGAAACAGAGTCAACATGAGGGTTTTCTGTTTATTAGCTCTAATCTTCTTTTCTCAAAAGACACTAAACATTTCTCCAGATCTAAATGGGAAGGTAATACTGTCACTCTGTAGGGTTCTGTCAGGTTCCTGAACTAGTGAGGGCAACATTTAGGAAATATTCTAGTAACAGTGACTATTGGTTTTGTTATTATTGTTGCTATTTAACACCACTACGGCCATTATAAACAGCTCTACTTTTCTTGTTACTGTTGTTGTTTGTTGTCTTAGAGCCTGCAATGACTAGATAAAACACAGCTAAGTGAAATAAAATGCAAGAAAGAAGACATTTGTAAATGATTAGAAAAACTGTAGGCATGGAAGGTAAAAGTCAGTCAACACAAATACATTCGTGGTTCCTAGGGAAAAATAGCAGATACATTATTAATATTAGTATTAACTCACTGCAAGTTATCATAGAAGAAAACTGTGATACAGTAAAATACAAGCCCAATTTCCTTCCTGAGGAAAGCCAAAAAGACTCAGAACCAGAAAAATCTTGGGTCCATCTTGAGTGACTGAACTCCAAATGGCCAGAGGAGAAAAGCTGAGCTGGCACTATCGAAGAAAGAAATTGAACACAACAGAAATTGAATGTCTGCAAGGGACAGACTGCATTTAAATAGAATTCTCAAGAATGCCTTTTCTGAATACTCTGTATATTCCTGCCACACACCCCCACATTCTGTGTCAAATCTCATATCACATCTGGTTAGCAGGCCTTATGATAACATCCTGATTTCTCTTAATATTATTACAAAGTGGCTTAGACAATAAATAAAAAATTCAATTTTTAAGCTGCGGTTTTCCAATGAATTGTCTGTAATCTAGACTGATTATATTAGTAGCAAAGTACAAACACATTGTGAATTAATTCTGATGTGTTGCATGTGTGTTTGTGTGTACAGGTGCACTACAGAAGACATTTAATAACTGTATGTGTTCCAGATATCTGTATCAGAAGATTGACTGATATTTAGTGGCTGCCACACAATAAACACTTATTGAAACCGTTCAAATTTCTCCAAATAAAGGTAGTTTGAAGACAGGAGGCTCTTTTGAGGGCAGATGAGAGGATTGTTGTCAGCTGGCCAAGCGTGGTCTCCAGACTTCCTGTTCATAGGTCATAGGTAAGCACCTTGGAAACCTAGCTGCAAAATGGAAGGCCTGAGCTCTCCCTGCTAATGAGCTGTGTAAGACATTCTCAGCATTTCCGCAGGCTGCCACAGGGCTTAGAGCGAAGTGTTGTCACACATTGCCTAAGCTCTTCTCAGCCATATTTGCTTCTAGCTGGTGTCAGCTGCCAGGAAATGAGCAGCTGCGAATTCCAAACCTAACAGGTATGTGGGAACTGGCAGCAGGTCCGATTCCGATGAACCTGGAGAGTAGGAAGAGGTGTTGCGGGGTCAGCTATGCCTGGTGTTCCTTGCTCCTAACCAGCAGGAGTTTGTGTCAGCTCAGGACTCCCGTTAAGACAGGGAGATGTCTCTTACAGGCCCTCAACCAATGATTTTCTCCTAGCTGTGCCTGCATCCACTGCACACCTTCCATTGTTGTGCTATTCTAGAGGTCACATGACAGCCCAGGGGCAGGTTCATACTAGTAGTCCTTTGGCTTTCAGTGTGCAGTTTAAAATGTGGTTTTTTTTTAAAAATTATTTATTTATTTCCTTTTGTTGCCCTGGTTTCTATTTTTTTTATTGTTGTTGCAGTTATTATTGTTGTCATTGTTGATGTGGTTTATAGGGTGGGAGTATGGACTGAGCTGCCAACACCCATGTCCAGCAGAGAAGCAATTACAGAAGCCAGAACTCCCACCTTCTGCACCCCAAAAAGAATTTTGGTCCATACTCCCAGAGGGGGATAAATGATAGGGGAAGAGGACCAGAGGGCTCCGAACTCCAACTCCATCAAGACCCGGAGAGAGGAGAGGAAAAGGGGAGGGACATTTGGATGTAGGAATAGGTGTCTGCGTGACTTGGAAAGGAAGAGAAGGTGGAATATAAAAAAAAAAAAAAGGCAACTCTATACAAATGCAGACAGATAGTTGTAGAAATAATAGTTGACCCATATGTGCAACCTTGGGAGAACTGTTGTAGCTTTCAATGGAGGGATTGGGGATTCAGGACTCTGGTTGTGCAAACAGTGTAGAGTTGTACCTCTGTTATCTTGTTAATTTTTCAAATCACTAATAAAATATAAAATGTGGTTTACTGTGTTACTGCATTGGCTCCACCTGGATTTAGAAAGCTAAGAATTTAATTACCTGATTCCCCACCCTTCTTGGTCCTTTATGGTATTAAAAGTCAACCACTTGATATTCAGGGAAGTTTTCCATTGTTCTTAGTAGTTCTCAGGTTAGGGTTGAGTCTGCATTTTTTTTTTTTTTGCATATAGTGCCTTCCACGCCCCCCAACTACTTACTTTAAAAATATATATATATTTTTATTTATTATCCCTTTTGTTGCCCTTGTTGTTTTTTATTGTTGTTATAGTTATTATTGTTGTTATTGATGTCCTCATTGTTGAACAGGACAAAGAGAAATGGAGAGAGGAAGGGAAGACAGAGAGGGGAAGAGAAAGATAGACACCTGCAGACCTGCTTCACCACCTGTGAAGCGACTCCCTTGCAGGTGGGGAGCCGGGGGCTGGAACTGGGATCCTTAACACTGCTCCTTGCGCTTTGTGCCACCTGCTCTTTACCCACTGCGCTACCGCCCGACTCCCACTAATTACTTTTTTAAAAAATGTACTGAGACTCTTTTTAGGCTTCATTCTACCTGAGAGTCTATACCCACTTCTCTTTTAAATGTTATTGACTTTTGTTTGAGTGGTTTTAAGAGTTTTCTGAGTGCTGAGATTCTATTTTATTACCTACTGCCATAGACGCGCAGAGCTGGGAAGGCCTCTGAGATCTTTTGCCTGAGTCTCTTTCAGAGGTGAAGAAGCTGAGGTGAAGACCTTAAGAAACTTGCTCAGATTCTCACAGTCAGAGGTAGAGAGGAAATGAGGAAATTCGGGTTTCCTAACCTTTAGTTCAAAGGCAGCTGTGTATCTTCTTAAACTGTCTAATATCTTATTTTAACTTCTTCTTCTTCTAGCGTTTGCCCTTCTTCCATAGCCAGTCAACAGCATCAGGTTGAGCCTGATGTCAAGTTTCGAGACCTCCTTTGAATCTGGAGAGGTGGCAGTCGTTGACTATGTGGGTCATAGTCTGTCTGGAGCCGCAGGGGCAGTTCGGGTCATCTCTGGCTCCCCAGCGATGGAACATAGCGGCGCACCGGCCATGGCCTGTTCGATAGCGATCGAGGAGGGCCCAATCATAACGTGCCAGGTCAAAGCCGGGTTGACGCTTGCAGGGGTCTGTGATGAGGTGTTTGTTCTTTACCTCAGCTGACTGCCAACTCTGTTTCCAAGAGTCTGGAACAGAGAAGTTCAGTGTAGGCGTAGGGGACCAGATTGGGTGATGAGACGTCAAGCATTGGACGAAGATATCCAACAACCTTTGATGAAAATACATATACCAACTTGTATTAAAATATAAGAAAGACAAGAAGACAAGTAGAAAGACAGAAACTGATTGATAGCTACAGCCACTGTGATTTCTGTCAATTCCTCACCTAAGTCCCAAGAAATCTCAGTACCCATGTCAGACAGTCAGACAAGGGCAACCAGGGTTTAGCACTGCTAAGCGTGAGATACAGTGTGGCTAAAATGTGCAGACCCCTGGTTTTCAGGTAGGGTCATAAGAAATTTTGTGAAGAGTGACATCCATGGAAGAGTAAACTAGCAGCAGATTCGGGGCTGGTTTTGTTCATAAGGCTAATGTATTCAAATCACACACCACAGGCTAAAAATAACAGAAACTTATGACATTCTTTCAGTGAGTAGTACTGATACAGTCTACTGAATTTAGTTGCCCCTCATATTTTTGTTACAATAATAAATATTGATAATATTCCAAGGCCCCTCACAGTTCACACTGCTCTTTCACATGTAATCATCACAAGAAATATTTGAGATAAGCACCCCCCTTTTGAAAAGATGACCAGAAACACTAAATCTCACAGTCTGTAACTGAGAGAAATTAGATTCCAGCCCAGCTTCTTTCTATTTAAAACCATGTGCTCTTTTTGCTGTTATTTCTTCCTTCCTCACTCCTCAGTACACACTCAGGAACACTGTTAGTGCACTTGAGAGTGCAGTAGAAAGTGAATTTATACAGAAAAGGGAAAGAGAAAAATATCACTTTCTAAACATTCAAGAGATGTAGTTTAAAACCTAAATAAGTAAACAAAGTAGCAGAATATCATGGAGATATATAGTAAACAACTTCTAAGAACCTGCTATAAGTAGCCAATAAAATGTCTTTAGTGAAACTAATTTGTAGCAATATGCAATGTCAAGCATTTTGATTAATTCAAAAAATGAGTATGGAGTGCTTACACTTGTCCAACAATACTACGGGCACTGAGGTCCCAGAAGTGAATACACAGACAGAGATCTAGTCTTCAGGGACCTTCAGCTCTAGTAAAGGAAGGAGTCAGGCCCCTTTCAGTTGAGTACCTGGTTGAATGTGCACAGTACCATGTTCAAAGACCTGACTTCAAACCCATGGTCCCTGCCTGCAGGGAAGAAGCTTCATAAGCAGTGAAGTAGTGTTGTATGCCTCTCTATTACTCTCTCCCTCTCTATCTTGCCCCTTCCTCTCAATTTCACTCTGTCCTATCAAATAAAATAAAGGAAAATGAAAAAGAAAAAAATAAATAAAAGGAAAAATAGCTGTCGGGAGCAGTGAATTTACTGTGTAGGCACTGAGTCCCAGCAATGACCCTGTTGGCAAAATAAAAGACAAACAACAGAGAAATCAGATTATGTCAAGGCCTTGGACAGGGCACTTCTGCTGCACTAGGAAAAGCATGGTGGGGTACCATCACAGTGGCTGGGTTGGGGAATGATGGTACTCATCCCAGAAGACATTTGTATTTTAGTCTAAGAAATGGGTGTTTCCTGTGAGTGAACTAGGAAGGCGTGTGGATCTTTAGCAGAGGAGCGTCATGAAGTGACTTGATTTTTGTTTATGTAGATCATCCACGTGACAATGGAGGCAATGTTCTACTTATCATCCTTGACTTCCCTCTTACCCTGATTCAAGCTGCCATTCTCTTTCACCTTGTTTATTGAAGATAACTGTGACTTAGGCCAAAGTCAGGGGAGTGGAGGTGATAACCAGGGGACAAATGAGGAATGTATTTTGAAGGTAGTGCAAACAAGATTTCCTATTATGACAGATTGTGAGAAGAAAAGATAACGCTAAGGATTTGGGCCTTGAAAAGTTAATGATCAACATAATAGAGAATTCACAAGAATTGTTGCACAAAATATGAAAATCTTTATAGCTCCAGGCCTAGAACTCTATCCTTCTCATTTCCTCTCTATTCATAGATTCTAGAACATATCTGAAAGAAAGAAAACAACAAATATCTGTTGAATAAATCAATGGATCAGTGAATGAACAGCAAGGACTAGATTCTCTTCACTGAGCTACAGTTTAAAAAACCAGTTCTTCAGCTTGCACATGCATCGGAGTCACCTTGTTAAGACAGATCGTTGGGTCTGTTGCCAAAGTTTCTGATTCACTAGGTCAGGAAAGGTCTCCCAAGAATGGACACTACTGCAGGAAGTCCAGGTAACACTGGTGTGGGACAAGGTGGCTCACTTAAAGAACCACTCTTTGGCTTGACCATGGCCATTTGCTCCTACCTTCTCTGAGACTGAGCAAGTCTCTTGCCAAAGGCATTTTCAGCTTTCACCTCCTAGTGCTCTTTGACCTCCTAACTGTGTCAGCTTCCACTGGTCAACGACCTCAACCATCCCCGACTCCCATAGAAGCCCTTCACTCCTGCTCCAAAAAATTTCTTAAGAATTAAGAGTTGGATCCTTGGGACTAGGCAGTGGCACAACTGGTTGAGTTCACATGTTACAATGCACAAGCACCCAGGTTCAAGTCCCCAGTTCCTCACCCGCAGGGGGAAGACTTCACAAGTGAGGAAGACTTCACAAGTGCTGAAGCAGGACTGAAGGTGTCTCTCTGCTTCTCTCTCTCTCTGTCTCCCCTTTTCTCTCAATTTCTGGCTGTCTCTATCCAAAAATAAATGAAGATAAAAAAGTTTAAAAAATAAAAATAAAACTTCAATCATCATCATCATCATCTTCTTCTTCTTCTTCTTCTTCTTCTTCTTCTTCTTCTTCTTCTTCTTCTTCTTCTTCTTCTCCTTCTCCTCCTTCTCCTCCTCCTCCTCTTCTTCCTCCTCCTCCTCCTCCTCCTCCTCCTTCTTCTCCTTCTTCTTCTTCTTCTTCATGTGATGAAAGGGATTGAACCCAGAAACTCATGCATATAAGGCACTGGTGTTAACACTGAACCACCTACTTGGCCCCCAAAGTATCTTACATTTCATGTAATTAAATCTGCCATTCCTTGTGACTTTTGAATTCATTTATAACATTCCCTATTGTCTTCTAGACTTTGAAAGCTTTATGAATTTGTTTTTAATTTGTTTGTGTTTATTTGACTTATTTACTTTTGTCATTGCAGAAGCTTCCCCCAGTGAGGTGAGATTCCAACAAGGGGTCACAACCATGACAATATAGATGTGCTCTTTCAGGTGAGTTTTGGGCTTTTCTTTTATATTGGACAATTTATTATACCTGGACTTATTCAATTCTGATATGTAATGGAGTTGAAATGAATTTTTTCTCTAATGCTAATCAATTTTATTGCCTAGCATAAACTGTGACACAGTGTGTCCTCACTAAGTGTTTATTTTGTAACAAATGCATCTGTGCACTTTGTAGCAAATCCTTCTCTTTTCCTTTTAAGCCCAGTTTTATTAGGAAAACTGATCGGCACAACAGTCAGCATCCCACCAACCATGACCACCGCCTGGCTACCCATGTATACACACTTTGGGAAAAACAAATTCCTCTTGAAAGTGTTTAGTACTTCCCTGTAGGGCATATTCAGTCAGACAAGACTTGAGTGTTATCCTGAGAAAAAGTTCCACCTGCCTTTCCAGAGCTCAGACAACACAGGATGAAATAGGAAAATAGGAAATAGGAAAGAAAGAGGGAAAACCACTACACGCAGCTGATTAGTTTTGTAACTCAAAACCCAAGAAAAAACTATCATAAACAACAAGAGGATGCAGCACAGTACCACACTATAAAAATTTACTTTACAAGGCTGGGGAGACAGCATAATGGTTATGCAAAAGACTTTCATGCCTGAGGCTTTATAGTCCCAGGTTCAGTCCCCAGCACCACCATATGCCAGAGCTTGAGCAGTGCTCTGGTCTTTTCTCTATGTATCTCTTTCTCATTAAAGTATTTTTTTTAAATCAATAGTTTTCCCTGAATCTGAATATGAATAAATTGCTTATTAATCCAAATTGGGGGACGTTTTACAAAATAAATGGCCTGTACTCTTCAGAAATGTCAGGGTCAAGGTTGGAAAGAAACCAACAAAGATCAAAGAACTGTTCTAGAAGAAAGATAGTAAAGAAGCAAGACAACTGATTCTGGATTAGACCTTAGACTGGAAGACTGGGGATGGGAGTTGACAATGAGGGAAGAGGGAAGGCAAAAATATAAAAGAACTATTAGTTCAATTGATTAAAGTTAAATCTCAGTTCCAATTAAATGAGGGCATTTGATTTTCTTAACCTGATGATGTTACTGCAGTTATGAAAGACCATGTCCTTGTTTCTAGGAAGGACGCACTGAGTAACTAGGATAAAAGAGCATGATATCGCCAATTTATTCTCAGTGATTTGGGGAAAGCAAAATCAAACAAAAAAATAAAATAAAAAGAGAATGAGAGAGAAAGAGATTGATAGAGGAAGCTGGACAATGTATAAACAATGAGTGAATCTGAGTAAAGACTATATAGAAGCCATTTAAACTATTTCAAATTTTCTAAGAGTCTAAAATTATGTCAAAGCAAAAATGTATATAAAATATGTGGAACCCCTCAAATTAAAAAAAATATTAAATAGTTAGAAGATAAAATGTTTGCACAGAGAAATAGAAAAGTACATAGTATAAACTTAATAAGAAATAACTAGAACTTTGTCACACACACAGAGTTCTATGTTAGAAATAAGCAAACTTAAAGACTTAAATTTCAGAAAGTGAGTTCTCAGTTAAACTGTAAATTTAATCCTAAGAAAAGTATTGGTTTGTTGTTGGTTGGTTGTTTGATCCTGGACTTTAACAAGTTCATTAAAAGTTCATTTCAAAAACAAGCAGACCAGCCAGGGGAGATAGCATGATGGTTATGCAAATAGTCTCACTTGCCTGAGGCTCCAAAGTCCCGGGTTCTATCCACACCACCATAAGCCAGAGCTGAGCAGTGCTCTGGGAAAAAAAAAAAAATGAAGCCAAGCAGGCAAAGATAGTAAGAAATCTATGAAAAATCAAAGCATTTCTGGAGTGGGTAGGCCCTGCCAGGTGTCAGACACATATTAAAGATTCTGTTACTAAATTTGGGATATTGGCATCTAGATAAATGAAAATAATAGAATTGGAATATACATATTTGTTTTTCCCCCCCCAGCATACTGGTCAGCACTAACTTATGGTGTTGCAGGGGATTGAACTTGCAACTTTGGAGTCTCAGGCATGAAAGTCTCTCTGCATAACCATTATGCTATCTACCACAGCCTGAAAACAAGAAGATATTTCACAGCACTTTTCCATGATTGTTGGAGCATCTGTTTGTGCTATAAAGCTCCAGTGGAGTGATGGGTTTCGAGCCAGAGGTACATGTCCCAGCCTAGCAAACTAGCTCCTAAACCCTTAGTCCAATTTAAGAGAAAGCTTAATGTATGATGAAGCAAATCAACATGATCTGGGATGACTAGATAATCAGATTTTATTTTCCTTTTAATTTCTTTACTGGGGGATTGATGGCTTACAGGCTATCGTAAAATACAATAGTTTGTACATGTGCAACACCCCCTCCCCCAGTTTTCCACATAACAATTCAACCCCACTAGGTCCTCCTCTGTCCTCATGTTCTAGGACCTGAACACTTCCCCCACCCCCACCCCCACCCCCACTCCAGAGTCTTTTACTTTGGTGCAAAGTAAAAGTTTTTATTTTTAACACCAAGGTTTTATTATTTTTTTTAGAAAGAAAAGATATGATATATTCATATCATACACTAACCTGTTGTCTATGGATTAAAAATTAAATCTTGAAAGAAAAAATGAAAACATGAGCCAAATTCTTATATGATATAGGGACAGGCAAAATTAATTTATGGTTAAATATCTAGAGGTCATAAGATAAATGCTGACAGTATTTATGACAAGAGGTTGATACAATGCAGCAAGTAAAAATCATCAAAAGACCGTGGAAGATGGGTGACAAGCTAAAAATATCAACTTAAATCACAGACAATATGCTAGTATTCAGAATCTTTAAGAAATTAAAAACATGGTCAGAAAAATAAAAGAAAAAGAAAAAAAGAAAAAAGGAAAAGGACAAACAAGAAAAAGGGAAATATACTCTAAGTACCTGGGGAAAGCAGAGCCAGCTTCACTGTAATGTGTGTGCTTTGCCAGGTGTTCTGGCTGACACATGGCCCCTGAAGTCAGCTTCATGGAAGACATAGCTCGAGTCAGGCTATAAAGGACAAATAGAATATTAAAATATGGCAAAAATAAGGAGAAGAAGGAGGAGGAGGAAGATGAAAATGAGAAGGAAAGGGTGACAGAGAAGGTCCAGGAGGAGGAGAAAGAGGAAGAGAAGGAGAAGACCAAGAAGGAGGAAGAGGAGCAGGAGGAAGAGAAGGTGGAGAAGAAGACCAAGGAGGAAAAGGAGGAGGAGAAAAAAAAGGAGGAGGAGGGGGAAGAGGAGAAGGAAGAGGGGAGAAGGACATTCCAAGTAGAGGAACTAATGTGAATAAAAATATGAAACAGGAAAGAATGAATCATTATGATGGAGCAGCCACACAGAAGTTCTCGTCTTCTTAATTAAACCCCAATTTTCTCTTAGCGTTCTGCCCCTCCCTCATGCACAAGGGAAGACTGACTCCCAGTTTCCAGTACAGCCCACCATGGATGCTCCCAGGTAACACCATTCACTTCAGTAATCAGCCTGATTCACTTCTTGCTAGTAAGATAGGAAGAGCTGTTTTTTTAGGAGGGCATCTTAACATCATCTTCATACAAGGGTAAACCACTAGAAAGATGGTGTGGTTTCTCTTCCAAGCTATGTCTGGACATGATGTCTAGAAGTGCCACAGCTGGCTGTTTTGGGTTTGAGGTTAAATCTGGTTCTAAGTATAGCAGAGCAGAGAGGTGGGGTCCTTGATGGCATCATTGAACTGCTAGGTCAATCATCCCTGGAGCCCAGCTAGGCTCTGGAATCCCTATTACAAGAAAGAAAACATTTCCTATCTGTAAGAAGTCAAGTTTGGTCTTTGATCATGGTGGCTGAAAGCCTTCTGCATTGTTAGAAAATGGTGAACCATCCTGGTCGGTTAGAACAGAAACTCAAGGGAGAAGGCTGGAAATAAAAGTAGACTAGGGGAAGCAGACCCCACAAGACCCCATGTGCCAGGCCAGAGGATGTATAAATAATGGGGAGCCATTGACAGTTTTGGTAAGTAATGGGGGGAGCAGACTCTCTGAACAGATGGGCTAAATATTGGTGCAAATGCATGGCACAGCTAACATGGACTGATTCAGGCTTCTCTCTCCTGAGTGAAATACGCATCTTCGGAGCAGCCTCTTAACCAGACTGGGGACAATATGGAAAGGACGTGGGCGTAAGTGATGATCAAGTTCCTGGGCATTGGTCTCAATGGTCACACTCACACACAAATGCTGCCCTTGGCTACAGTCTTGCCGACATCATGTGTGAAACCAAACAGTTGGTTTCTCCGCTTTCCTTGGCAGTGGCAGAGCTCCATTTGGAGCCCCATGTTTGTGCTAAACTCCAGGCGGCACAATTCTGATTTATAACTTTTAAAATTATTATAAATGCGATTTCTTTCCATTGTAGAAAAAAATTGGAAAACACATACAACAAAAAGGAAAATTAAAATAACTTTTGGATCTCTCTCCAGAAGATACGACTCGGGCATTTTGTTGCGCCCACCCCAGCCTTTGTCTTTCTCTGTGTATATGTTTAATACCCACAACATCACGATATGTAGCATTTCACTTCATAGCCTTTTTTTCCCCATCCAGGAGTCTATTGCAAATGACTTTTTTCTTTATTCCCTTTTGTTGCCCTTGTTGTTTTATTGTTGTAGTTAGTTTTGCTGTTGTTATTGATGTCGTTGTTGTTGGCTATGACAGAGAGAAATGGAGAGAAGAGGGGAAGACAGAGAGGGGGAGAGAAAGATAGATACCTGCAGACCTGCTTCGCCTCTTGTGAAGCGACTCCCCTGCAGGTGGGGAGTCGGCGCTGGAACCGGGATCCTTACAATGGTCCTTGAGCTTCCCGCCACGTGCTCTTAACCCATGCACCGCGTGTGTTTAACCCGCTGGCTACCGCAGGATTCCCCGTGAATGACTTTTATGGAAATAAATGTGCTTATATCACATTATTTTTAATTGTTCTGTGACTTCCATTCTGAGGAAATACCATGGCTTACTTAATCAGTCTCCATGGCTGATTACTTACATTATTTCCAATGTCTGTTACTGCATAAAAGTGATCCTACAATGAATATATGTAGACATATACACAAGTTACAAATACTTTGCTGTTATCTTATAACAAATCTCAGAAATAAAATTGCTTGGCAAAGGAGTATAACAATGAACAAAAAAAATGAAATAAAATCCTCTTTTTGACAAAATACATAAATAATTTAAAATGTCCTCTCCATGTGAGTCCTTCCATCTAAAATTTTCTAGGATTTAAACTTCATTTAAATCCTTGGATTTAAATGAAGTTTAGAATTTTCTAGGATTTTACTTCATTTGAAGTAAATAAAGACGTGTTAGTCCAGAAGCGGAGAAGGTCTCAAGCTTTAAGGATCCTCTATTGCTCTTAAGCTCCTGCACCAAATGGATGAAATTCAAAGCCAACCTAGGACACGGCAGAAAAACATCATCCTTAATCTCTTCCACCACATTATTCTAGTCACAGGGATGCCATTTAGCTCTTCTGAAGATGAGTGCGTTAGGATTAGGACGTTCAACAAGGGTGTAGGTAAGGGCAACAAAAACCTGTTCAGCATCTTCAGAGGGAACCACCAACCTCTATCTCCAGTCCATCCTCCTAAACACCTGGGAAGGCAGGCATAATAATCATCCAAGTTGTCAGTGGAGAGACTTGGGTTCAAAAAATTCAAGTAGCGCACAGTGAGAGAGCTGCTTAACTGTAGAGCCAGGACTTTCTCAGACAAATTCAGTCTAGAAAAGGCATAGTAGCTACCTTTCTGTGTTTCTTTCTGTCAGAATTCTGTTGTTCGTGGCCCAGTTAGATTCTCTGTCCTATCTTGTCATGGAAAGTTCATGTTCCCCCACCGCCATTTTCTTTTTCATGGCCCTTGTGCTTTTAAGTAGATTTTCTTACTTATATTAGTGATTATAAGGGAGATGAAAACTAGATATTCAATCAGTCCTTCTCCAATTCTTCTGTTTGCTTCTTTCAGTTGTGAAGGTCCTTGTATTCTATGAGTATGCATATTCTGAGTCTTCAAGAGGAGTAGGTTGTTGGTAGAAGGAAAAGGTAGGGGCATGAGTGTGTGTGTAGCAATGTGCTAGACTTTTGGAGGTACCCAATGGGGGAATAAGAAAAACATCCTATATCATGTACCTGCTACTAAAAATTCCAAAATTTCTTAGACAAGGAAGCAAACTACATAAACTATAAGGGGCCCCATGGGGTCATGGTTTAGGATTTGGAGAGGTCCTGAGCACTACATCAACTTACCTCCTGTCTCTTCTTGATTGACCTTACTGTATGTCATAATTACATTGTTGAAGTCTCTCTCATCAGTACCTGACACTCTCTAGGAATCTGGAAAATGAAGAGAAAGACAGCTTCTACTGACTTCATGGCGCTTGTCCATATTACTGAACAACTCAACTCCTGTCTGTATGCTGTGAATGAGCACAGCATGCTGACAATGTTCTACATTGCAGAATTGTTATAGTCCCCTCTGAGCTTGGTCCCCTCCACCTTCCTATCACTAAGCACTCCATTCCTCCTGATGTTTGACAATGAGCAGCACAGACATTACAACCTAGACATCTGGAGACACCAAGAAAGCTGTTAGAGCAAACACCTCTACCTTCACTACCACTCCTCCACGGCTTTGTCCCAGTTAGAGATGTTGATCCTTATAATTCTCACCCAGCAATGACAGTGGATACTCTTGCAAGAAGACCATGTCTCCATGAGACTCAAGCAGCTCTTGAGGGAATCCAAGTGCCCTTGCCACTTTGAAGTCAAAGGAATTTGACCTATGGCATGTTATCTCTAAAATCTGACTTTATCAAATGGAGCCAATCTCATTTTTAAGACAATAAATTAAATATCAAATATAGATAGGGAAAGGAAAGGCTAGTTTTTGCACACACTGAGCAACATCAATAACATCAACAAGAGATGAATAGTAAACAGTAATTAAGTTATTGCTAAATGAAGGTCATTTCAAATCCCTTCTAGACTGCTGTAATTCTATTGAGAGTCACTCCTGGGGCCAGGAGATAGTTCACCCAGGACAGTATGCACCTTATCATGCTCAGTGCCCTGGATTTAAACCTACACACTACAAAGCTGCACCACTGATGTCATCACAGAAGCTCCATGGATAGTGGAGTGGTGTTATCTCTCTGTCTCTCTCTCCCTCCCTCCCTCTCTCTCTATTCTTTCTCAAAATAAAGAATGAAAACATCTGTCCTAGGAGGCTGCTCAGTGGTGGTAGCATATATGTGATACCATCAATCCCCCCCCGAGTGATAAATTGTTAAAGCAAGTGGGGCACCAGGTGGTGGTATATCTGGTTGAGTTCACCCATTACCATACACCATACACAAAGATCTGGGTTCAAGCCCCAAGTCCCCACCTGTAGGGGGGAAGCTTCATGAGCAGTGAAGCTGTGCTTCAGGTGTCTCTTTATTTACCTATATGTTTATCTACCTCTCCTCTTCTGTCAAATTCTCTTTGGCCTATCAAAAAAAGAAAGAAAGAAATGTACCCGGAAAGAATGAAGGAATGTAGGAAGAAAGAAAGAGACAGAGAATCAATTGTCACAACTTTCAGGTTTCTCATTCCTCTCATCGGAGAATGACTGGTTGCCACCTCCGTCTTTCTCCTTGTCCCCATGGTACACACAGCACTGTAGGAGAACAGATCCAAGCAAGGTCAATGCAACTTTCTAGAGTTAGAATGGACAGCATGAAGACCCACTGTCAAGAGACAACATAAAAAATAAGCAAGAGGCAGCAACATGGTTACAGTGGTGAGGTGAAGAGGCACAGGGGGGATGTGTGTGACTGACCACATCATCTCACTGGGTTGTGATTCCCTGGCATGAGGCCTGTTTGTGGGGCCATACACATACCTTTGTGGACTGCCCTAAACATAACATCTACTACCCCTCCCATAAAGTTTGAACCAACTACCTATAGTCAAAGTCAGGTGACTGGAGTCACTTTGAACAGATGTTTAAGTCTAGAAATCAAAGCAAAGAGTAGATGAGTTTCATTATATTCAACACTACTCACTCACTCATGGGAACTATACTCAAGTTCAACACTAGGCTCTGAAGATTTGGAGGTGAACAAGATATAGTACATGACCTTGGGAAAAATCATCTTCTGGTGTAACTGAGATGGTTTCTACTGTGCTGGTCATAGTTATGAGGACCAGAAGTGCTGAAGTACTTTTTGAATAGTATATGGAAGACATCATGGAAGAAGTAGCATCAACACTACTAATTCCATCCCCCTTCCTCTTAATTTCTGGTTGTCTATATAAAACAAATAAACTAAAAAAGATTTAATGAAAAAGGGGGCTAGGTGGTGGCACACCTGGTTGAGCACGCACATTACAATGTGCAAGGATCCAGGTTCAAGCTCCCAGTCCCCATTTGCAGGGGAAAAGCATCACAAGTGGTGAACAGAGATGTCTCTTTGTTGCTCTCTATCTCACCCTTGCTCTCAATATCTGGCTTTCTCTATCAAATAAATAAAGAGACTAAAAAATTTAATGAAACTACTAATTACAGAAGTGCAAAAATGAATCAGGTAAAGACAGAATGGCATGAGTGATCAGGCTCTGCCTGCCTCTCTCTCTCTCTCTCTCTTTCTCTTTCTCTCAATCTTGTGTCAATAAGTGGATAAACCATGGGCCTGGTGGTGGCATACATTGCCCCACACAAGGACCCTGTACAAAGAATACTTCATACAAAAGTGAGAATTTAATAGACTCTTTCTGGGGTGTGTGGATTGGACTGGCCAGAGCAGAAGAATCAAAGGGCAAATGGAAAGGGTGGTGAAAACTAAAAACAAAGAGATCATCAAAGGCCCTGCAGGACCACATGAACTGTGCTAAGGAGTACAGACCTGATCCTAAGGACAATGGGAACCACTTACATGTTTTAAGCAGAAAGAGAACCCCCACCTGTTGTTTTAAAAAGGGCATCATGGTATTTCTTTTCTCTGATTCCTTACCACCATACTACCTCTGCTAACCTCAACTAAATCAGTGCTACAAGTGCTGCCACCCATGAATGCTGCTACTGAATTCTTGCTGTGGACTGTAGCCAGAATTGCGGGCCTGAGCTATCAACCTTCCAATTCCTGAAGTCCGGTGACATCCTTAACACATGGGGCTACCTAGTTCTACTTTAGGTGACATGTCATCTAGCAAAGTTTCAGATAGTAGATACAGGCTAGGGTTTAGGGTACTGGGTATAGGTATACATATCTAGTATCCATAAGCAGGCGGCAATTATATAACTCAAGTAATAGGATTAATAGACTTGATGATCATAATCAGACCTAATAAAGCTGGAATCCTAGTTGAAGTGCCTAAAGAGGGCTTCATAAACTCTCTAATCAAACTTAGGCCAAATTAGCTTGGTAATGTAGCAGAAAGGCCCAAAGAAGACAGATCCCAAAAACCTAATTCTGACTGGACACAAATGACACTTTAACAACTAGGAGAAAGTCTAAGGTCGTCAGATAGAGTGAGGACTATAAAAGCTGGAAAAGGGCAAGAGACTGGCTCACTTAGTGATGGCCTTTACGGTCAATATCACGTCACCATATCATCTGGGGCCCTCGTCAGGGAATCCTAGGAGTCCCACACAAATATGATGGGCCTAAACCACTAATTGATACCTTCCTTAACTATCAATGGTCACTTCCATCAGGAGTATCATCAACACCATCATAAGCCCTTTTGTAGGCCTTCCCAGGACCTCACCCTTACCATAAAGCAGCGACGGTAAAGACAGCCCCAATCTCCAAAGGGAGGCTGGGATATCCTGCCCTACCACTTAAGGAAGACTGGTCCTGAAATGAGTGCAGCCTGCAGTGTTCTCAGATGTGACCATGAATTGAGAGCTCAGACCAACAGGGACTTAGAGGTTACACAGGCTCCTGTGATAAATATATGTATATATCCTGGTCAGATGGATGTGGTAAACTATTAATTTTACTTGTAGATTTTTGTCAAGACTGGGAGCTACTCTCTGCCCTAATCCACACAGACACCTATTACTAAATCCAAATGTCCCTCTCTTTCCTCTTCTCTCTCCCATTCCTGATGGGGTTGAAGCTCAGAGCCTTCTGGTCATCTTCCCCCTATCATTTACCCCTCATTGGCAGTATGAATCAAAATTCTTTTGGTGGTGCAGAAGGTGGGAGGTCTGGCTTCTGTAGCTGCTAATCCCTGGACATGTGTATTGGTAAGCTGATCCATACCCCCAGCCTGTTTTTTCTATCTCTCCCTAGTGGGTTAGGGCTCTGGAGAGGTGGGGTTCCAGGACACATAGGTGAGGTCATCTGCCCAGGAGAGTCAGGATGGAATCATGATAACATCTGCAACTTGGTGGCTGAAAGGCTGCAAGACATAAAGCGGGACAAAATGATTCATAATCAAAAACCAAGAAGTAGGAATAGAGCAGTTGGTAAGAAGCTAGAAAGCCTATTTGAGGTATGTTCCAAGGGGCCCATGACTTTAGTTATTTTTGCTTGAGCTTGACAGTTAATATGGAGGTAGACTAAAACTATTATCTGGGAAGATGGTGACTTTCCTTTATTCACTAATACTTACTGGGTATCTACCAAGTGTCAGACCCTCTCTTAGATGCCAGTGGTGGAAAGGACAGGACAGGGGTTTTCCTGGAAAGTTGTTTGGCTGACCTGGGGTACTGGGTACTCCTGTGATGTGTTTGCTGAAGGGAGGAGCATGACATTAGATCCTAAGAGGGCTGTGTTCCCTGTGAAAGAAAGGCTCCAGGAAACCTCTGTCTTAGCTTTGCTTTCAGTAAGAAGGTGACACTCCTACCAGCCCTCCCCATCCCTTAATCCAATTAGAGGAGCTCTCTGTGGCTGCGGATGAGTCCTGGAGAAAGCCCCATTCCTAGAGCTTGGCCTGCCAGAGCCCTGGCTCCTCCCCCTGAGCCGTTTCCATGGGCTGCTGGCCACAGTCTGAAAAAAATGCACAGGTTGCCAAACTGTCAGCAAAAGCTTTAATGAATGGTTCTAATTACATTCAAGTAGCAGAGCCCACTGCCATTTTAATCAAATCTGGGCCTGGCAAGCTCGTTGGCAGAAATACAAGAGAAAGCCTCGTGAAAACCCTGCCAAAACACTAATCACCTTTTATCTGAAATTTGCCTGATGGAGGCATGGATAAAAAAAAAAAAAAAAAAAAAAAAAACACTTGAGGAGGGTGGGTGGGGTGGGGGTGGGGAGGAAAAAAACCCAACAACAACAACGTTTGGATATTTTAAGGTACTTATTTTGGGGCTTGCCATAAATTATTCTGTTTGGAGGGGAGAACATTCCAAATCCGGAGTTACGGGGTGACTTCCCTTTAGAAAGACAGTCCTGGGGAGGAGGGGCAAGCTGTTGCCATAGGGCCCTAGACTGGGGTTTCTTGGCCAGGTTCAGGCTGAGGTTCAAGCTCCCCTGATGCGGTGACAGAGACGTGACCACATGACCTCATCCAAGAGTAGTTCAGAGTGTGGTGTGGGATGCGGACAGCCTCCAGCCCTGATGTGTCCTCACATCATCCCAAACGTATTCTCTGTCACTAACTGGAGCTCCTCCTACCTGCACCTGGGTACTGATTAAACTTGCTTTTAGAGGTGGCTTTCAAGGCTGGGATAGACTGCATAGTGGTTATGCAAAGAGGCTCTTCTGCCTAAGGCTCCAAAGTCCTAGTTCAATCCCCCTCGCACCACCATAAACCAGAGCTGAGCAGTGCTCCGGTTAAAAAGACAGAAAGGAAAACAGAAAGATAGGCAGACACAGACAGCAAGACAGAGAGAGAGAGAGAGAAAGAAAAAAAGAAACTGTGTGGGAGACGGGCGGTAGCGCAGTGGGTTAAGTGCACATGGCACAAAGGGCAAGGACCGGCATAAAGATCCTGGTTCGAGCCCCCAGCTCCCCACCTGCAGGGGAATCGCTTCACAAGGGGTTAGGCAGGTCTGCAGGTGTCTATCTTTCTCTCCCCCTCTCTGTCTTCCCCTCCTCTCTCCATTTCTCTCTTTCCTATCCAACAACAAACACATCAAGAACAATAATAACTACAACAATAAAACAATAAGGGCAACAAAAAGGAAAATAAATAAATAAATAAATATATATATATATATAAAGAAACTGTGTACACATTACAGTGCACAAATGTTGGGCATTACGCCAGCTCCTCCTGCTCCATGCTGCATTACTTGACTCTGTGGTCTATTTGCATAATCATTGTTTTGCCTGAGACCCACCCTGCCTGCAGGGTATTGTTTAATCCCACTGGTTAGAACCTTTACAACAGCTGCTGTGGAAGCTTGCTACCTTCATGTTCTTTTCTCCACCCCCTCTCCTAGCCATTTCCTTTTCCAATTTGCCACTTCTAGTTTCTAAGATATAAAGGTGTTGTCTCTGATCAACAAAGATATTGCATTGCGTTCCCGCTCTGCCATGAGTTCCTCTTCTCTCTCCGGTGAAGCTAGCCCGGCACACAAGGACCTGGGTTCAAGCCCCTATTCTCCACTTGCTAGGGGAAAGCTTCATGAGTGAGAAAGCAGGGTTGCAGGATGTCTCTCTGTCTCTTTCCCTTTCTATCTTTCCTCCTCCCCTCTATCCAATAACAAATGGAGAGAGAGAGAGAGAGAGAGAGAGAGAGATGGCTTTCATATTGACTACCATGAACTCTCAAAAGCTAAAAGGAGAGGGCTTTCCTTTCCTGAGTTGCCAAGGCAAGGAAGAGTACAGGGAATGGTTAAACTAAAACCCAGGCAACTCCCAAGTCTATTCCAGCCAGGGCTGAACAGAAAGGATAGGTTGCAAGATAAACCAGTGGTCTCCACCACCCTGAAGAAGAACAAGAGGAAGGGACTCAAATTGCAGCCTGAGGGAATTCATTTACAAATTAGAAGGGAAAAAAAAGCTTCCTGACCGTGAGGCTAGTCAATGAATTGGAGGCAGAGATAAGGGGCCAAATTTCAATCACACAGTGACTCTGCCCTTAGAATCCCCTACAGGGGCCTTCCACACCCATGTCCAGCTAGAGGCTAGTTGTTCTTGCAGAGCAGAGTGAAGGTCTCTAATCACAATACCTTGAGTAGGGTAGCGCAGCGAGTTAAGTGCACATGGCACAAAGCGAAAGGACTGGCTGAAGGATCCTGGTTCAAGGTCCCTGGCTCCCCACCTGCAGGGGAGTCACTTCACAGGTGGTGAAGCAGGTCTGCAGGTGTCTATCTTTCTCTCCCCCTCTCTGTTTTCCCATCCTCTCTCCATTTCTCTCTGTCCTATCCAACAGTGACGACATCAATAACAACATCAATAATAATTACAACAATAAAACAACAAGGGCAACAAAAGGGAATAAATAAATAAATATTAAAAAAAATACCTTGAATACCTTCTCAGCTGTTACTCCAACTTTGCTGGTTGAATCTTTTCAGCTTTGTGTTCTACTTTCCATATATCTTGTCACCACACTGTGAACCCTGAGATCCCAGGGAGTCTGGGGATGCCTAGAAGTGTCTGGTACTTACATCCGAAAACCCAGCTTTTAAATCCGTTCCCTGCTATTGATGTGAACCGAGTCTCAGGTTTTCTCCTTGTGTCACTTATAAATGAGGACTGGTATATATATATATATATATATATATATATATATATATATATATATATATCTCCTATTATATATATATGATATATATAATAGGATATATATACATATATATGTGTGTATATATGTATATATATCCTATTTAACAGAACACTTGCAAGGGCTAAACAAGATCATGTACACATAAATACACTCCAGACAAAAGAACTTGACAGATAGTTGTTCATGCCTTTCTTTTTACATAAAAGTAGCTAGAGAGGATTCTGCAAATCTAAAGTTGAGTCCTGAATGTCACCCGCTGTATGAGTTTGCATTTTCATTTCCTCATCTGTGAAATGGGCATTGTGTTGCCTCAGAGTTGTCGAGAGAGCTGAGTGAGACAATGGATGTTAAAAAGAAAATAATGGAGAGTGCCTGGCATTGGCACACCCAATTAGGTGCACACATTAGCACACTCAAGAACCAGGCTGGAGGCTCTGCTCCTCAGCTCTAGGGGAGATGCTTCACGAGCAGTAAAGCAGGTCTGTAGGTGTCTTTCTCTCGCCCTGTGTATCAGCCTCTCCCTTCTCAGTTTCTCTCTGTCCTATCAAAATAAAGCAGAAGTAGAAGGAGGGGAGGAAAAAATGGCCATTGGGAGCAGTGGACTTCTACTGTTGCCACAGAGCTCCAGTGATAATTCTGGTGGCCATTAAAGAAACTAAAGTGTGTGTGTGTGTGTGTGTGTGTGTGTGTGTGTGTGTGTGTGTGTGTGTGTGTGTGTTAATATAAAACAACAGAAGAGAAAAAAAAACAGAGACTATTGGACAGAATAGTTAATGGTGTCTTGTAGACATGAGTTGAGTTGCTGACAAGTGGAAAATTGGGTCTAGAAAAATATTCACTGCAGGTATCCATGCCTCTCCAGCTGTAACAAAGGTTCAGCAGGACATAGGAGTGCCCTGCTAGGTAGAAGCCTAGGTGCTGTGGGACCCCTCTGTCTACCTGTCTATCAGAAAAGTCTGTGTGGAGCAGCGAAACTGTACGTGCATGAGGCCCTGTGACTCTCCACTCCCCTGCCCCTGCCCTGCCACAGTGAAAGTTGCTTGGGACGCAAAGGAAGTCTGACAACATCGATAATGGAAATAGAGGAACCTTAGCTTAAGCTTCCTCATTTATATCATTTCTTTTTCATCTCTGCTTCTTTCTGGTACTTTCGATGCTGAGGATCAAACTCAGGACCTCATGCTTGAGAGTTTAACACTCTATCCATTGCTCTACCTCCTGATCCACCACCACCACCATGATCTCTGCTTCTTTCCATGTGTTTACTTATCTAGGCTACAAATTCCCAAGACTTACTATGCTAAACTCTTTAATTTTTCATGTAGGGAATCAACCCAAGGTTTCCTGTATGTATAATATCAATGAACAGCCCTGCAGCCTTTTTTTTTTTTTTTTTTTTTTTGGTCATTCATTTCATTCAGAGAGAACAGAAAGAGATAGAAAGATCTCAGCCTTGCTTCTCTGTCTGTGGAGCTCCTCAGAGAGCACTCATGACGCACCCATCTGGTGCTGGAGTGGGAACCCAGTGCACACATTCTACTGGGGAAGCTATTTTATGACCCCTCCTTAACTCTTTCATTCTATTTTATCTGACAGGATGCAATAGTATTCCATTCAGTATTTGTCCATGGATTTTTTTTTGTATTTATAAGACTAAAATTAATGATTTGTATTTCATTATTAAATCCTCTTCTCCCCCCCCCCTTTTCAAAATTGTATACTTTTAATCAGGAAAACGAGGAGTCATGCACTAGACCCAGGGGCCATTTGGGCAAAGATGGCTGACCCCATGCAGAAGCTGGTGCCCATTTTTATTCACTTCTAAGGCACCATCTTCACTTCCTTTCTAAGCCATACTAACACCTTTTACCACTTCTGGATGTCTTTCCTTTCCCCCTCTTCTCTCTCAGAAAAGGGACACAGAGCCTAATTTCCACAAGTGTTCTCCAGATTCTCTTCCCTCTCTCAGTGATAGTGCAAAAACAAAGATTCCTGGTCACAAAAGCTCTGGGTCCTGGTAGAACTGGGATTCAGAGCCCTCTGGTCATCTTCCTCTAACATATCCCCCTCTGGAAGTATAGACCAAAATTCTTTGGAGGGGACGTGCAGCAGGAAGAAGTTCTGGCTTCTGTAATTATTTCTCTGCTGGACATGGATGTTGGCTGGTCGATCCACACCCCAGTTTGTCTTTATTTTCCCCTAGTATGGTTGGTTAAGCCATTTTTTTATCTGTGACTATTAGTGGGTCACATGATTGAAGAGTACAAGCTATCGTCCCACACTGCACCCAGTGCCAAATTTCTGTGTCCCCATCCTGGTGATAATTACCACACTTCGCACAGAGTCTAGGAGACAGTTTATCTGCTTTGTTTTTTCTTTTTCTCTCTTCTTTTTTGCAGGCTCATGTATTCTGTTTTCCAGATTCCACATATGAGTGAAGCCACCCAATAACTGCCATTTACCTCTTTAGTTATTTTGTTAAGCCAAAACTCCTTTTTTTTAAGAGAGAGAGAGATCAGAGCACTTGTGACATCTAGTATATAATGGTGCTTATGGTTGAACCTGGAATCTCATGCATGCAAACTCTGTGCTCTAATACTGAGATATCTCCTCATGCATATCCTAAGCCTTTTCATTAAACATACCAGGAAAAAGAAATCTGTCCTACCCGATTTGTCACCATCATCGTTCCTCCTCCCCACTGACCAGCTTAGCGATTTGCTATATGTGGATCAAAGTCCATCCCTGACACAATCAGCTATGACTGGAGCAGTCATGTTGCTTCACTTCCCGCAAACAAAGAGCTATCCAAGCCCACAGCAGAGAATAGAGTGAGCTAGATCTGGCTGCCTCCTAGGGAAAGGCTATAGCAGTGCCAGCCCAGGTGATAACAACAACAGCAAAACAGAGTCTGTAGGTGAGACTGTAATCTAAAACTTTTCTCAAAAATCCTGTTTCCTTAACAGGAAAACAGTAAACCTTAATCATGTACATTTACCCTTGACAATGTCTCAGTGCTGTTCTCAGAAAACAGAGACCACAAATCTATATAAATTACCTAATTATAACAAAACTTATGAATATCTCCTGTCATTTGAATTACCCAAGAATAACTCTTGTCAAAATACAGAAAGGATTTCTTCACCCTGGTCCCGAAGGTCTTCTTAGAAGCCACCTACATTTTCTGAATTCTCAGCTATGTGGAAGGATGATCTGAATGTGTGGCAATGAGAACAAGGGTGGCTGGTTTAGATGATCTCGAGGTCATGACCCTCTGGGACTCTGTAACATTTCGGACCAATTCCTATGGGATGCGACAGGGACAGAGTTTTGGGCGGAGTCTGAGGTCAAGAAATGAGACCAGTTCCTCTTCCTTCACCATAACTTGATGCCAACCTGAGTAGAGTTCCACAGGGTCAGGAAGGGGAGGCAAAAGCTTCTCTCCCTCCCTGTGCCTTGAACAGAACCTGTAGACAGATTTCATGTGGTCACAGAGGAGACAGGAGCAAAGTTCCTATAGGGTCCTTAGCTTATGACAGATGGAAAGACAGGACTCAGTTATTTAAGGGACCACTTAATATGAAGATCCTTTTATAGTTTCCCTCCTCTTAACATTACAGTAGGCTGGAGTGGTTGAGAGATCTTTATTGGTCCATTTCCCTTAGGAAGAAATAGAAGTTTGTGGAGATGAAGTCCACAGATCTCTAACTTGTCCCTAAAGCACAACTCTTGTGTGGGCAGCTCACAGTGCAATGATATTCTATCCTGTTTCCTTTCTGCCCATTCCCTCCCTTTCCATTATACACAGTTTCCAGAGAGCAGAACTTCTAAGTCTAATACACACTGGCACTGTCAAACTGCAGAGAACTAGAGAAAACCATGCCCTTAGAAGTCTGGCAAGATCTGGTCTGAGACAGAGGGCACCAGACACAGGTTGGGGAGCAGGAGGAAGAGGGAGCTCAGTTGTGATCACTAGTAAACAGAGAACCCTTGTGAAATCCAGTCCACCATCTAGCCTCATGCCCTCACCCTTGGAATAGATCTACTTCCTGCCCTGTCAGAGGAGCAAGGTAAGTGGAGATGTTGCAACAGTTAATCCAAGTACCTCGCCAGCAATACAGCGCTCTTTGGAAATCATTGTGGCCATTAGCAAGGTTAGTTGGCCAGACTAGAACCTCTCTCTAGGAAACTGAATTCCCTCATCCATTCATTCACTATCCCAGGTGGCTCCCAGTTTAATTTCTCACTTCCAGTTCCAGCTGCAGTCAGCTCGATTGGAAGACAACTTTTTTTTTTAAACTTCTTTCTATTCCCAACTTCAAAGACTCCTTCCTGAAGGAATGTTTGTGCAATGTTTTACAGTCTGTGTATTCTCAGTCAAGTCATTCTATCACTTCCTCACAAAACTCAATGTTTCCATGTCGCCTTGATAGGCCCAGCAGATGCACTAGCATCTTTAACATCTTTTCCAGTGAGACAGGTGGAATATTATTATCTCCTGATTCCACACACAGGGAAACTGAAGCACAGAGAGGTCAGTGAACTTTCCCTGGTTCACACAGTAAGTAAGTGACAGAGTTGGGACTTACTCCCAGAACGGCTACTCCAGGGACTGTGCTCTTTACAACATGCTGAGCTGGCTTTCCCTAATCCTTTTGCAGCTTTGACTTTAGTTTATTCTACACATGTCCTCCATTCACCCATCAAAATAGCCCCATGAGGGAGGTGACTCTATTGTTCTGAAAAGGAACATCGAAGTGGTTTTGTGTAAGTCCTCATCGAACCAGGGCAGGATTGCTACAATTTCTTCTAACCCAAATCCAGTTCTCTTCCCATCACACCTACATCTCTAATAATAAAGGGAAAACTAGATCTTTCCAAGGTTCTCAGGAGATAATTGAGATAACAAAGGGCAAGTGGTTTGATTTTCTTGGGGAGAAAGGTTCTTGAGAAACTTAACATTTGATTATTGTTCCTGCATTCTCAGTGAGGAGCAGCGGTGTGGGGGTGATGCCAAGTATCAATCAGTCAATGAACAAATCAGTCATCTTCTGGGTAAGTGTGTGCATCAAATTAGCATTTGAGGAGTGAGGCGGAGAAGGAGATTTCTAATAAGTCTCTCTCCAAAATATACAGCAGCCTCCAGAGATTCACTTTAGATCATTCTAAGCTGCCACATTTGTAGGATTTTTCACAAAACAGTAATCTGAAAGCTTTCCCCAGCCCTCAGGGCAGTCTGCTTAGAAATGGTAACATGAATTCTGAAGAAGGCTATGTCTTCTACTTCTACTTCCTTCTTTTTGCTTTCTCATTTCCCACAGTGGTCACATGTCGGATGCTGTTGATTTCTCAAGAAAAACCAGTGGAATTTTGACAATAATGGAAACAAACAAAAGGTGACCAGCTAGTCCAATCAATAAGCCATCATAAATGATAGATACAGGGCGGCAAGAGATGGCCGTCCATCCTGGGAGCCAAAAATGACCTAGAGATATGGAAGGGGTGTGGTAGCCATAAAGATGTTCCTATTCCGGTGTGGGTAGATACGCTTAATGGTTATGCAAGGAGACTCTTGTGCTTGAGGCTCCAAAGTCCCAGGTTCAATGTCCCCTGCACCACCATAGGCCAGAGCTAAGCAGTGCTCTGTGAAAAAAAAAAAATCCTATTCTTAGCAGTTTAGCTTTTATTCTTCTATTGAAATTAGGGTAAAAATTTAAAAATATTTTATGGCACTTGATATACTCATTAGCCTTTTAAAAATTTTTTTAAAACTCTTTAACTGAGGTGGGGCTACTCTGGAACCTGGTCCAAATACACAACTAAGCAAGCAGCACACTATCTAAGTGAAGTGCTTTCTGGTCCTGAAGATTTTCTGTGTATCCATTACAAAGTGGTCACCTTAATAACAAGGTTAGTTAGTGCATCCTGCACCTCACATATATACAATCTTGGTGTGCAGTGATAATATTTTAAATTTTTTTTATATTTATTTATTCCCTTTTGTTGCCCTTGTTTTTTTTATTGTTGTAGTTAGTATTATTGGTATCGTTGTTGGATAGGACAGAGAGAAATGGAGAGAGGTGGGGAAGACAGAGAGGGCAGAGAAAGACAGACACCTGCAGACCTGCTTCACCGCCTGTGAAGCGATTCCCCTGCAGGTGGGGAGCCGGGGGCTCAAACCGGGATCCTTAAAGCGGTCCTTGTGCTTTGTGCCACCTGCGCTTAACCCACTGTGCTGCTGCCTGACTCCCCAGTGAAAATATTTGAGAGTTATTCTCTTAGAAACTCCTATGAGTTACTACAGCAGGGTTAGCTCTATTCACTGTGCTGAACATTAGGTCTCTAGGACTTACTCATCTCATAACTGAAAGATTGTCCCCCCTGAACCCTGGCAACCATCATTCTGCTCTGTTTCTATCATGTGCTTTCCCTTCTCTTTAGAGTCTGTATAAGTCAAATCAACACTTGTCTTCCTCTGTCTGATTTATTTCACTGAGTGTAATGCTAACAGAGATTATTTGAGAACACACGCTCCACACATGACACTTACTGATCCTGTAATTTTAGGCAAGACAATCTCTTTAACCTTCAGGCCTCCAGAGTCTATAAAACTGCAACAATAATACCAGTTAGTTCCTACTAAGTAAGCATTAACTGGGCAACTACTCTGCCTCAAATACTGTCAGAATATTGGAGGTATAATATATAACATGATTTTGTGATAACATTGATGGACGTCAAGGAGACTATGCTAAGCGAAACAAGTCAAAAGGAGAGGAGAACAACATACCACACGGCACGGGGCCTGGGGTGGAAGACAGCTCATGTGGCTACTCAAGGGTCTTGACACAGTGAGTCCCAGTTTGGCGTGGGAGGTGCCATGTCACCAAGGGCAGTTCTGATGCTGTGGTGTCTCTCTCTTTCTCTCTGTCTCTCTGAAATAAAAAAAAGAGTGAAAATGTAACTGAGATTGAACATACATAAGACCTCCCTCGCCATATTAAAAATAAAAGGGGGGGTGGGGGAGAAGATACTGCATGCCTTCACTCATTTGTGGAATACAAGAAAACAAAGCAAGCCAGCAAAACAAGCCCTTAGGCTCTGACAACAGAATGGTGGTTACCAGGGAGGGAAGGGAAGCATCCTGGAGTAGGCAGAAGAGGCCAGGTGGTTGGTGGTAGGTGGTGCCTAGTTACCTGAATGTATAGTGTGATAACTAGAATTGTTGAGGGAAAAAAATGTATAGCTAACACCAATACACAGCTGTGAACTAATGTCACCACTATAATAACAACAATAATGAGGAAAAGAAAAAGACAAGGAACTTGACTGGCTGAACAATCCTGTCCAGATGTCTGTCCTCAAGAAGGACCCCATAGGCAGGTGGTGAGCCAATCCAGCCAATCCACCAGGTTGACCCACCTACCTCACGGCTTCTCATTGAGGTCTCAGAAAGCTTCTTTGCAGTGGAGGCAACTACAACAGTTAATTTCATTTGGAGGCTCTTACATGGCTCCAGAACCCTCACAGGTAAGTCTGCATGTACCTCTCCAGCCAAACTTTACTGCTGGAAGCAAAGCTTTGAAAATAAGGGCACTCAGGTGAAGCTGTGATTTCCCATTCAACTCAGAATTTATTTAATAGCAAAGGTACTTCTTTTATCTTTTTAGATGCTGACAAAGTAGTCTATTGAAGCAGACCATGCCCCTCCCCTTATTTTGACATTTCTTTCTTCCTGTTCTCCTTCTTCTTCTCCTTCTCCTTCTCCTCCTCCTCCTTCTTCTTCTCCTTCTCCTCCTTCTCCTTTTTCTTCTTCTCCTCCTCCTCTTTCTTCTCCTTCTCCTCTTCCTCCTCCTCCTTCGTCTTGATCGTTATTTATTGGATAGAGACAGCCAGAAATCAAGAGGGTAGGGGGAGGGAGAGAGGGAGAGAGAGAGAAAGATGCCTGCAATATTGCTTCACCATTTGTAAAGTTTTCCTCCAGCAGGTCGGGACTGGGGGCTTGAACCCAGGTTTTAGCACATTGTAACATGTGTACTCAACCAGCTGCACCACCACCCCTTCCCCCCCCTTTTTTTTTTTGACATTTCTGTACTTTCTGGGACAAACCATTTGTGAGTATTTCATAAAAGATTATTTTATAAGGAAACATATATTTACTAAACAGCTGCTGTCACAAGGGTATAGTCTCTCTCTCTTTTAAATTTAACTTAATTTTTGTGTTTGTTTCTTTGTTGCCAGAGCACTGTTCAGCTCTGGTTTATGTTGGTGTGGGGGATTGAACCTGTGATTTTGGAGCCTCAGGCATGAGAGGCCGTTCGCATAACCATTATGCTATCTACCCTGCGACCTAACTTAATTTTTTATTAGTGGTTAAATATTGATCTGTAAAATTGTTAGATAATAGAGGTGTAATTCCATAAAGATCCCACCAGCAGAGCTCCGTGTCTCCATTCCCTCCACTGGAAACTGCAGTAGTTTTCCCAAGGTCACTGGTATGGGTTGATTTTACAACTATTTATGACTAGTCTCATTTTTTCCCTAGTGGTCCTCCCTTCACTTGCTTTCTTTCTTTTTTTTTTTTTTATTATCTTTATTTATTTATTTGATAGAGATAGCGAGCAACTGAGAAGGAAGGGGATGATAGAGAGGGAGAGAGATAGAGAGCCACACTTGCAGCACTGCTTCACCACTTGTGAAGCTTTCCCCTACAGGCGGGGACTGGGGGCTCGAACTTGGGTCCTCACACACTGTAACATGTGTGTTCAACCAGGTGGGCCACCACCCGGCCCCTCCTTTACTTCCTTTCTAGGTCACCCTTATGTCTATTACTACTTCCAGGTGTCTTTCCTTCTTTTCTCTTCTCTCTCAGATGAGCAAAGCCATGTCTATCTTCCTCTGGTATTTTCCAGATTCGCCTTCCTTTCACTGATAATACGAATATAAGATTCCTGCTAACAAACACTTCGTATCCTAGTGGAATGGGGGTACAGAACCCCCTGGTTTACTTCCACTATCATTAACCCCACCAGGCGTATGGACCAAAATTCTTCACAGGGAACAGAAGGTGGGGATTCTGGCTTCTGTAATTGCTTCTCTGCTGGGTATGCGCTTTAGCTGGTGGATCCATAGCCCCTGCCTAATAAAGGTATGTCTAATGAATCTTTTAAATTAAAGCTACACATGCTCCCATTTTATAAGTTTTCAGTGGGTTACTATAAAGCAAATCAATACAAATTTTCCAAGTAAATAAAAAATGGCACACGCATTCATAGATCATCAGAACACAGTATTAAAGATAGAGGGCTATTAGAGTCAGTTTGTCAGACCTTGCTACAAAGCTGAAGGGGAAGAACTCTCCGCAGGTCCTGTCAGTACCAGCTGAGAAACTGGGACCATGAACTCGATCTTTGGACTCTCAGTCTCATGTTCCTTCCACCTCTTGATCAATTTACAACCTGGAGCAGTGAATATGACTACCCTTCTAATCTCCTCCCAACTTGTGCAGCTACAAAAATAGATCCAATCTGGAAGCCCAGTCTTGCCAAATATTGTGGCAGACTTCCCAGCCTCACTCTCCTCCTCCCCCAGCTGATGGGAAGTTGAGACTCCATAACACTCTGGGTAGAGATGTGAAAATGATTTCTCCTTGATTCTTCACTACGTCCAGTGCCCACTCATTACCCAACCAGGTTCAAAGACCACTCGGCACCATCTATGCAGTGAGGGGAGAGCAGAGAGGTCAATGGTAAGATATCACCTCAACGCAGTTCTTTGCTCTAGGGTGTATGAATTTTAAGAATGAATAAGACAATTGTGAATATATATTCCAGTGATGGAAAAAGAAGAGTCATGAAAGCTTGATAGGTGTCCTATGTGGTCGTTCATATATATTATTTATTTATCAATGAGAATGATAGGAAGAGAGAAAGGACTAGACATCACACTGGTACATGTGCTGCCTGGGGTTGAACTCAGGACCTCATGCTTGAGAGTTTAGAGCTCTATCCATTGTGCCACCTCCCGGATCACCTTATGTGGAAAGGAAAGAATTAAAGAGAGAAAAAAAAATACTGGATTTATTAACAGGATAATTTCAAATGGTGCCTGGACTCTGTGAGGGAAGCATCACAGAAACAAAAGACAAGAGATTTGGGACGTAGATAGAAGTTGGATTCAAGCAACTGTTTTTCCTTCATGCTGATACTTGGCAGCATCCTGGGGAGAGTGTGTGGAGCCATAAGTACAAAGGATGCTCACTGCAGCATTATTTGTGATAGAAGAAACGGGAAGGATTTGAATCTCCTTCCAAAGGAGGCTGCTCATAGTAACAGTGAGACAGGGCCGATAACAGAGTTCACTCCCATAGTGCACTGTTTTGCCATGTGTGCGGCCCAAGGTTCAAGTCTGGCCTCTACAACATTGAAGGAAGCTGTGATGCTGTTCTCTCTCTCTCCTTCTTCCTCTCCCTCTCCCTCTCCCCCTCCCTCTCCCTCCCCCTCTCCCTCTCCCTCTCTCTCTCTCTCTCTACTCTCTCTCTCTCTCTCTCTTATTCCTCTATCTTAACAACAACACTGTGAAATACATTAAGCTATATATTGTAATATAGAATGGAGTCCAATAAGCATTAATACTATCTGTTCAAAAATAAGTCAGGCTACTCTATATTGGGATGCCATTTGATCTAATAGGAAACATATATTTGCTCATATAGACAATTTTCTTTTCTTTTTTTTATTTATTTAAGAACGGAGACATTAACAAAACCATAGGATAGGAGGCTCCGACTCCACAAAATTCCACCACCCAATCTCCATATCCCATCCCCTCCCCTGATAGCTTTCCCATTCTTTATCCCTCTGGGAGTATGGACCCAGGATTGTTGTGGGTTGCAGAAGGTGGAAGGTTTGGCTTCTGTAATTGCTTTCCCGCTGAACATGGGGCATTGACAGGTCCCCTGAGATAGAGGATATGTTCACACGTGTTCATAAACCAGGGAAAAATATATACCTGAAAGCAGACGTACAGCAAGAGTCTGCAGTGAGTACCCCCCAACACTTCATCTGCACTATTCCAGCCTTTAGGTCCATGATTGTTCAACAATTTGTTTGGCTTTGTATGTTAACTCTCTTTTTTCTTTTTTTAACCAGAGCACTGCTCAGCTCTGGCTTATGGTGGCGCAGAGGGGACTGAACCTGGGACTTCGAAGCCTCAGGTATGAGAGTCTCTTTGCATAACCACTGTGCTATCTACCACTGTGAGAAATACTCTAGAATAACACATAGGATAATTAATTGCTGACAAGCACTATTAAAAAGAGGAGAAAGGTACGTTACCCTCCTGCCATATTTATTTTAGTAGTACAGTACAATATTTTAAGATTACAAGATATAATTTCACAACACAGCTACCATCAAAGTTTGCTGTCCCTATCTTCCCCCCCAAAGATAGGCTTATTTTCTCTCTCTCTCTCTCTCTCTCTCTCTCTCTCTCTCTCTTTCTCTCGTTTACCTGAGCACTGATCAGCTCTGGCTTATGGTGGTGTGGGGGATTGAACCTGGGACTTTGGAGCCTCAAGCATGAGAATCTTTTTGCATAACCACTATATTATCTACTCCCACCTCTAAATTTTTTTTTATTTCCTGTGTTCCATTCTACTGATGTGTGTCTGTGTGTTTTACCATGAGAATATATTACTTTTAATGTATTTTCAAAACCACACAAGTCCAATACCTAAGAACCATTTATTCTTTTATGAGGAAGAAGGAGACTAGAGCCCTGCTCAGCTCTGGCATCTGTCATATTGAGTATCAAACCTGGGGCCTCACAAAATAAGCCCTGTGCTCTACTGTTGAGATGTCTCCCAGACAAAAATTAAAAAAAAAATTTAAATCACATGATTTTCATCTACTAATAAATCACCCAAAACATAAACAAATAATAATGCATGTAAGAAAAAAAAATCCTCAAGGTCTTTCCTAGATTCTTGGCCTTTCTTCTTGATGACTTTGGTCTCTAAATGAAACTTATCTTGCCTGTCCTTGACCTCTGTAACGTTGATGGTCGGAACCTTTTATTAAAAAAATATTTATTTATTCACTTTTGTTGCCCTTGTTTTATTATAGTTATTCTTGTTGTCGTCATTGTTGGATAGGACAGAGAGAAAAGGTGAGAGGAGGGGAAGAAAGAGAGGGGAGAGAAAGGTAGACACGTGCAGAACTGCTTCAACACCTCTGAAGCGACTCCTCTGCAGGTGGGGAGCCGGGGGCTTGAACCAGGATCCTTAGGTCCTTGCACTTTGCGCCACATGCGCTTAACCCGCTGCTCTTAACCCACTGCGTTACCGCCCGACTACCGATGGTCGACACCTTTCAGGATTTCTGAACCATCTGCTTCCTTGGCTGCAGGGATTCACAGACCCCAGTTTCATTCTGTGTACATTAGCTATCAGCCTTTGGACCTCATTATAATGCCTCAAACTGGAATTTAGTCTTCCCTTCTCTGACCAGAGCTCAAAGAACTGTGGTCCTATGGAGTTGGTACAGATCTTTCAACAATTCCAATTCCATGGATTTTATCCTTTTTTTTTAAAATTTCTTTATTGGGGATTAATGTTTTACAGTCAAAAGTAAATACAATAGTTTGTACATGCATAACATTTCTCAGTTTTCCATATAACAGTACAACCCCCACTAGGTCCTTTGTCATCCTTCTTGGAACTGTATTCTCCCACCCACCCACCCCAGAGTCTTTTACTTTGGTGCAGTACGCCAATTCCAGTTCTGAGTCTACTTGTGTTCTCTCTTCTTATCTTGCTTTTCAACTTCTGCCTGAGAGTGAGATCATCCCATATTCATACATTTGTTTCTGATTTATTTCACTTAACATGAATTTTTCAAGGTCCATCCAAGATCGGCTGAAAATGGTGAAGTCACCATTTTTTATAGCTGAGTAGTATTCCATGGTGTATCTAGAGCACAACTTGCTCAGCCACTCATCTGTTGTTGGACATCTGGGTTGCTTCCAGGTTTTGGCTATTACAAATTGTGCTGCCAAGAACATATGTGTACACAGATCTTTTTGGATGGGTGTTTTGGGTTCCTTAGGATACATCCCCAGGAGAGGAATTGCAGGATCATGAGGTAGGTCCATTTCTAGCCTTCTGAGAGTTCTCCAGACTGTTCTCCACAGAGGTTGGACCAATTGACATTCCCACCAGCAGTGTAGGAGGGTTCCTTGGACCCTACAACCTCTCCACCATTTGCTGCTGTTACCTTTTCTGATGTATGGCATTCTCACAGGAGTGAAGTGGTATCTCATTGTTGTCTTTATTTGCATTTCTCTGACAATCAAAGACTTGGAGCATGTGTTTCTCAGACTTTGGATCTCTTCTGGGGTGAATATTCTGTCCATGTCCTCCCCCCATTTTTGGATGGGGTCATTCATTTTCTTGTGATTGAGTCTGGCAATCTCTTTATATATTTTGGTTATTAGCCTCTTGTCAGATATATGGCATGTAAAGATCTTCTCCCATTCTGTGAGGGGTCTCTAGGTTTGGGTAGTGGTTTCTTTTGCTGTGCAGAAGCTTTTTAATTTGATGTAGTCCCATAGGTTTATACTTGCCTTAGTCTTTGTAATTGGATTCGTTTCATTGAAGATGTCTTTAAAATTTATGTGGGGGAGTCGGGCTGTAGCGCAGCGGGTTAAGCACAGGTGGCGCAAAGCACAAGGACCGGCATAAGGATCCCGGTTCGAACCCCAGCTCCCCACCTGCAGGGGAGCCGCTTCACAGGCGGTGAAGCAGGTCTGCAGGTGTCTATCTTTCTCTCCTCCTCTCTGTTTTCCCCTCCTCTCTCCATTTCTCTCTGTCCTATCCAACAACAACAACAATAATAACTACAACAATAAAAAAAATTATGTGGAAAAGAGTTCTGCCAATATTTTCCTCTAAGTATCTGATAGTTTGTAGACTAACATCCAAGTCCTTGGTCCACTTGGAATTTACTTTTGTACTTGGTGAAATATAGTGGTTCAGTTTCATTCTTCTGCATATTTCAACCCATTTTTTCCAACACCATTTGTTGAAGAGACTCTGATTTCCCCATTTAATAGTCTGGGCACCTTTGTCAAAGATTAGATGTCCATAGGTGTGGGTCATCCTTCTGTGCTCTCAATTCTATTCCGGTGGTCAGTGTGTCTATTCATGTTCCAGTACAAAGCAGTTTTGATGACAATGGCCCTATAATACAATTTGTGATCGGGAAGTGTGACGCTTTCAGTTCTGCTCTTTCTTCTCAAGATTGTTTTGGAAATTCTAGATCTTTTCTGGTTCCAGATAAACACTTGTAGCATTTGTTCTATTCTGCTAAAGAATGTGTTTGGGATCTTAATAGGGATAACATTAAATTTGTATATGGCTCTGGGTAGTATTTTCATTTTGATGATGTTAATTCTTCCAACCCATGAACATGGAGTATCTTACCACTTCTTTTCAATTTCCTTGAGTAGTGACTCATAATTTTCAGTATACAAGTCTTTCACTTCTTTGGTTAGGTTTATTCCTAGATATTTTATTGTTTTTATTGCTATAGTAAAAGGAATTGATTTCTGGATTTCAACTTCTTCTAACTTAGTGTTTGCATAGAAGAATGCCACTGACTTTTGAATGTTAATTTTGTAGCCTGACATCTTACTGTATCGCCTGATCACTTCCAAAAGCTTCTTGCTGGATTCCTTAGGTTTTTCCATGTATACTATCATGTCATCTGCAAATAGGGAGAGTTTTACTTCTCTTCCAATCTGTATCTCTTTAGTTCTTTGCTCCTGCCTGATTGCTGTGGCAAGAACTTCCAACACTATGTTGAATAGTAATGGTGATAGTGGGCAGCCCTGCCTAGTACCTGATCTGAGTGGAAATGCTTCCAGTTTTTCACCATTGAGTATGACGTTGGCTGTAGGTGTGCTATAAATAGACTCCACTATCTTGAGGAATTTTGTAGTGTTTTAATCATAAATGGATGTTGCATTTTGTCAAAGGCTTTCTCTGCATCTATTGATATGACCATGTGGTTTTAGTATTGTTTTTGTTGATGTGGTGGATCACATTGATTGATTTACATATATTTAACCAAGCTTGCATCCCTGGGTTAAACCCCATTTGGTCATGATGAACAATCTTTTTAATATACTGCTGTATAGAGTTGGCTAGAATTTTGTTCAATATTTTAGCATCTATGTTCATTAGAGAGTGGTCTGTAGTTTTCTTTTTTTGTTATGTCCCTGTCTGCTTTTGGTATCAAAATAATGTTGGCTTCATAGAAGCTGGAAGGGAGTATTCCAGTGTCTTCAATCTTCTGGAAGACTTTTAAAAGTAGTATTAGTTCTTCTTTGAAGGTTTTGTAGAATTCATTTGTAAAACCATCTGGTCCAGGACCTTATTTTTGGGAAGGTTTTTGATAACTGTTTCTATTTCATTAGCTGTGATGGGCCTGTCCATGCTATCTAGTTCCTCTTTACTTAATTTTGGAGGTTTGTAGGTATCTAGGAAATCGTCCAATTCTTCCAGCTTCTCTAGCTTGATGGCATATAGTTGTTCATAGAAGCCTCACATGACATGTTGAAATTTTGTGGTGTCTGTTGTGATATCTCCTCTATCATTTACAATCCAGTTTATTTGGGTCGTCTCCCTTTTTGTTTTGTGAGTCTGGTGAAAGATTTGTCGAGTTTGTTCACTCTTTCGAAGAACCAACATTTACTTTCATTGATCTTTTGTATGGTTTTCTTATTTTCAGTATTATTGATTTCTGCCCTAACTTCAGTGATTTATGTCCTTCTGGTTTCTTTAGGGTTCCTTTGTTGTTGTTCTTCTTCTAGGTCTTTAACATGTGCAATCAGGCTGTTTATTTATAATTTTTCTTGTTTCCTAATGTGTGATTGTATGGCTATGAACTTTCCTCTCAGTACTGCCTTAGCTGTGTCCCAAATATTTTGATAGCTTATGTCTTTATTTTCATTGAACTCTCGAAACATTTTGATTTCTTCCTTTGTTTCCTCTTTGACCTAGTAGTTGCTAGGTAGTGTACTGCTGAGCTTCCACATTTTGGGACTATTACTAATCATTTCATGATTGTTAAGTGTAAGTTTAATTCCACTGTGGTCTGAGAAGATGCTTGGGATGATTTCAATGCTCTTGAATTTGCTGGTGCTGTCTTTGTGGCCTAATATATGGTCTATCTTTGAGAATGACCCATATGGACTTGAGTAAAATGTGTATTCCATTTTCTTAGGATGAATGACTCTGAAAATGTCCAATAGTTCTAGTTTATCTATCTCCTTATTTAGCTCCCTCATGTCTTTATTGGTTTTCTGCCTGGATGATCTATCAAGTTGAGAAAGTGGGTGTTGAAGTCACAACTATGACTGTGTTGCTGTTAATATATTGCTGTAATTCTTTCAGTAGACATTTGATGTATTTAGATGGCTTCTCATTGGGTGCATAGATGTTAATAATTGTTAAGTCCTCTTGATTGAGTATTCCACTAAGCATTAAGTAGTGTCCATCCCTATCATTTTAAAGTCTATCTTGTCAGATATGAGAATAGCTGTTCCTGCCCCTTTTTTTGTGGGCCATTGGCCTGTATGATAGTTTTCCATCCTTTCACTTTGAGTCTGTGTTTGTCTTGTTGAGTTGGGTGGGTTTCTTATACATAGCATATTGTTGGGTTGTGTTTTCTGATCCATCTTCCTACTCTGTGCCTTTTACTTACTTCTTTTTTAGTTGTCTCTAATTTGTCCTCGATCTTGCTCTGTCTTCAGCCTCATTGATTCTAATCTCTCTCCCCTCTACTGTTTTCTGGAGTTCATCTATTTTTTATCTTATTCTGATACTGTTTTAGCTTGTTGAGCTAGTTGTGCTCTTAGCTTAGCTATTTCAGCTTTCAGCTCTCTAATGATCTTGAGATAATCACTGTTTTCTTCCAGAGTCTCGTTTGCTGTTTCTGCATCTCTGATGATATTTATTTCCAACTCTTTACTCACTCCTGTGATTATTTCCTTAACTAGTGTTTGGATGTTGACCTCATTATTTTGTGCTTCATCCTTTGGGGGGCTTTTAGCTGAACTCTTGTCCTGGTTCATTTCTCCTATATTTCTTCTTGTTGATTTAACCATTTTATATAGTATGTTATGAGGTCCTTCTCTCAGTTTTTTCAAATTACTGATCACTCTTGCCTGGATTGACTTGTGTGTTAGTAAAGTAATTAAAGGGTTCACAGTTGTGGAAATTGACAGTTGGTTCAATAGTATTTTAATCCCTCAGTTGGAGCTCAGTGGCTTAAAAGCCTCTTTTATTCTTTGTCTTCCCTATATGCTATGGGAGCCTGAGGGCTTTTAAACTATAAGTAGGCTTTTTATCTTAATCACTGACTCCTGACCAAGAGATAAAGCAGGGTGGGGCAGAGACAATCCAGTGGTTATGCAAAGAGACTTTCATAGCCCCACTGCTAGTCCACCAAGGTATAGATCTTCTCCTGAGTTTCCTGGTTAGTTCTCTTTCCCCTGGTGTCAGCACAGGGCCTCCCTGCCACTGCTCCAAATTCTGAGGGCAGTAGCAATGGAGACTCCCAGTTGCATTTGGTGAGTCTTAGGGGCGTCCTCTCCTTCCTTCAGCCGTCTTTTTGTTGGTGAAACAGGCTGGATATGGTGTGTCAACTGATAAACTGTCGAACTGTCACTAGCCACTTAATCTCTCTCTCACTTAATTAATCTCACTTAATCTCTCCCTAGGTGCCTCTCTGTCCATGACCCACATGTGTCTGAATTCACCAGTGATTTGGTGTGTTACTGAAGTCGTTTTAGTCTTTTCTTGTTGTGGTCCCAGGTGGTTTCCTTTAGTATTCATAGGAGATTGATCCAGGAGAGGAGAGGAGAGACACAGCTGCTGCTGCTCTGTAGCCCCGCCTCCAGAATTCCCCCCTCCCCCAATTTTATCCTTTTTTGTAAAAATTTAGAAAAGACTATTTCTAGCATTTTTTAAAGTCTCTGAAATGAAACTGCAGAACCACAATCAGAAGAACAGACTAGAGGACTCAGGAGGCCTGGATAAACATTTCACTGAAAGCTCCTTAAAATATTGGTCACTAGTGATGACAACTTGGAAAGAGGAGTCTAAAGGTCTGCAAAAATCTATGTTTAGATATTTTCTTGCTCATGTAATTTCTCAGTGATTTGGAAGGGGACATGTTTTCATATTCAGTATTCTTCACTTTTCATATGAGTTTTTTCACTCCCACTTTACAAAAGCCTTATAAACTCTGAATTTGAAAAAGATACAAGTTGAGTGGCCAAGCGGTGGCACACCTGGTTAAGCATTCACATTACAGGGTGCAAGGACTCAGGTTTGAGTCCCGTGGTCCCCACCTGCAGGGCAAAAGCTTCATGAATAGTGAAGCTGGGCTTCAGGTGTCACTCTGTCTCTTACCCTCTCCATCTCCTGCTCCCCTCTCAATTTCTCTCTGTCTCTTTCCAATAGTAAATAAATAAAAATATATTCTTTAAAGGTACAAATTGAACCTTTTAATATTAAAATGTTTGCCTTTTGCACACTGTATCATTCCATTTATATGACACTCTGTAAAAGGCAAGACTATCAAATAGAGAACAGGGGGTGGGGGTTGAGGAAAATAATTTGGAGCACAAAGGAGAGGCCTGAAGAAACATCTGTGGAAAATGAAACTGCTTTGTGTTATCAGCAATGATAGATACATGTCTGTGTATGTCAAACTCTGTACAACTTTGTACCATAAAATCATGAATTTTACTGTACATTTGTTATTTGGCTTAGTTAGGTCATTTAGTAATTCTGAGGTGGGTGATGAGTAATTCACAACTCCAGGCCAATTTTTCACTCAACTCTTTCATTCATATGGATGATAAATAGAAAGATAGATAGATAGATAGTTAACACAGAACTACATATTTTTTTCAAATATTTATTTATTCCCTTTTGTTGCCCTTTTAATTTTATTGTCGTAATTATTATTGTTGTTGTTATTGATGTCATTGTGTTGGATAAGAAGGAGAGAAATGGAGAGAAGAGGGGAAGACTGAGAGGGGGAGAGAAAGATAGACACCTGCAGACCCGCTTCACTGCTTGTGAAGCGACTCCCCTGCAGGTGGGGAGCCAGGAGCTTGTACCTGTATCTTTCCACAGGTCCTTGCACTTTGTGCCATGTGCGCTTAACCCACTGCGCTACCTCCTAACTCCCACTATATCTTCTTCTATTGCCATGGTATCACATATGCAGTACCACAGTTCAGCACTGGGATGTAGGCACAGCAGTGCAAGCACCCTGCCCAGTGAGTCAGTGCTCCAACCCTACCTGTAAGTTGTAAAATAAATCTGAAGACCTTGCTGAATTATTTTAGGATCCCAATGTCTATAATAGCGACAGCAATAATAGCAATTATGATGTTAGACATACAAATGAGTGCATTTCTTTGGGTCAACAACTTACAACCTTACACCTGAGAAGGTGAAATGTCCTTGATTTCTCCTCAGCTGGAGTTAAAAATATTTGGCTGGCTAGAAATATTGTCGTCCAGGTCTTGCCTACTTCCTGTTTCATCTGCAACCACTGTCTTTGTCTTTCTCCCGATGGTCCCTTTCCTGAATAAACCAGAGCCATCACGCAGTCTATTAACTGATGACACCACCTCCCTACACCAACCCTTCAGCCTTCAGTCTTCAGCTCCATCACCAGCCCTGAGCTTCCCTGACCCCTTTCCCAAGTCACCTCTGTGCACAATGCTTACTTTTACCTTCTTCCTTGTGAGGCTGGGTATGACATCACCCCATTAAGCTGAGCTCCTAGAGTCCAGCTACTGAGTTTTATTTGCTCCTGAATTCCTGGTACTCAGAACAGTTTAGTTAGATCATCCTGCCACCATTCAATACATATTTGTAGGCCTTAACCAACTGTCAACTCTTTTCTCTCAGAGGCAAAGTACCGATCAATAAATTAATGGTGTCTTTGAATAAGGAAGTGTTTTTCTCAAGAAAGAAAAAAATCCCTAACAATGTAATCAGTCTTTTCCAGTATTCTGTTACAACACAAGGACAATTTCATACATTTTTTAAATTTTTAAAAAATTTTTCCTTTATTGGGGGATTAATGTTTTACAGTCGACAGTGAATACAATAGTTTGTACATGCAGAACATTTCTCAGTTTTCCACATAATACAACCCCCACTAGGTCCTCTGTCATCCTTTTCCAGGACCTGTATTCTCCCCACCACCCACCTCAGAATCTTTTACTTTGGTGCAATACATCAACTCTAGTTCAGGTTCTACTTGTGTTTTCTCTTCTGATCTTGTTTTTCAACTTCTGCCTGTGAGTGAGATCATCCCATATTTATCCTTTGACAATTTTATATATTAAACAAATCAACAGTGGTCTATTTTGTAAAATGTTCTGCAGACATGTCTTAATATCTCATCTTATTCCATATTTTTCTTCCTTTCTTTCTTTTGGTTTTTTTTTTTTGTTTTCTTTCTTTCTTTCTTTCTTTCTTTCTTTCTTTCTTTCTTTCTTTCTTTCTTTTACCAGAGCACTGCTCAGCTCTGGTTTAAGGTTTTTCTGGGGATTGAACCAGAAACCTTGGAGCCTCAGGCATGAAAGTCATTTGTATAACCATTATGCTACCTCCTCAGCCCCCATTTTTCTTTCTTTCTTTTTTGTAATTCAGATGTTACATTTATTGTTACATTCATATGTAAGTTTCTCTTTTCTCTCTGATTTTCTTTTTTTTTAATTTTATTAGTGACTTAATGCTGATTTACAAAATTATAAGATAACAGGGGTTCTAGTTTTCAGGTATGGGTATAAATCAACTTGCAATACCCTTGTGTAGTGTGTCTCCTAATTCTTTCTTTCTTATTCTTAAAATAAGAGTACTGAAGTACTGGACTTCAGCTGGAATTTATCTTAACTCACATGAAAGCAAAAAAAAAAGGAAATACAGGTGAAATATATAATCTCTGTGTGTGAGTGTGTATAAATATATACCAATAGTTATTTGAGAAAGCTGTGATACATTGTTGCAAGGATCTGAAAATATTACTTAACAGTAAAAATCTATGTGGCGTGCTCTTTTTTTTTTTTTTTACCATAGCACTGCTCAGCTCTGGTTTAAGGTGGTTCTGGGGATTGAACTAGAGACCTTGGAGGATCAGAACAAAATGGATAAAGGATTTCCCACCCTCTATCCTGTATGTCTCTCCTTGGCTCCTGGAACAAGAGAGGTCAGAAGCATCTGGCACTTTCCACTGGGATTTTGGCAATGGTTTCCACAGCTCACTTTTTGAACAGAACACAGACTGTGGAGCTGCCAGTCAAGGCTAGTCAAGGGTCTGATCGGTGCTGGGCGTTTAGTCAGACCATTCGAGCTCTCCATAAGATGTGAGTAATGGTAAAGCCAATGCCAGTGACTTGGGAGCATACCCTACAGGCCTTGGCAACACCACTCATAAACACACTAGCTTAGAATGTCAGTACCGGAAACATACTGTCGTCTCTACAATCATCAATTTCCCTGTCTGTCAAATAAGGAGGATTAGAACTAGCACTACGCAAGATTCTTTTCCCAACTAGAGTGCAGATAAAATGATTTGGTTAAAAATAAGGCCAAGGGCTCAACACTGGAACAGCTGTATGTCTAGCACACACATCATCAAATGCAGAGATCTTGGCTCAAGGCCCTGGCGCCCACCTCAGTTTCTCTCAGATATATAGGACGATACAGCTGCTGGGAGTGGTTAATTCGTCCTACAGACACTGAGCTCCAGAGATAACCTTGGGAATAAAAATAATAGTAAAACAAGGCTGGCAGAAGCAGAGGGCAAGGCAACTCAGAGTTCAGGCTGAGTTGGACTTTGTGCAAAGCTAGAGAAGGACCTCAAGGAAGAAGAGAGGCCCCCAGAGTTTCTTGACTGAGTCCTGAGGCTCCTTGTTCCAATAGGCCTCGGGGGTAACTATTTCCTAGCCTGGCAAGATTTCCCGGGTTAGTTAACTATCTACTTAGAGCTTCTTTGCTTGAGAACAGGTCTTCAGAAGCTCACAAGGCAGCATATGGACAAAGCACGAGGGCCATTATCTCAGCATCAAGCTACACATTGTCTGCCTGACTGTCTCAGACCCATAGTGGTCCCAGACTTTCCATAGTCCTTGCAGCTCCTTTTAAACTTTCCTCCAGAGTTTGGGCACATTAGACAGCAGCACAGCATGATGGAAACGACAGCAACTTTGAGGGTGAAGTCCTGGGTTGGGATTGCAGTCTTCACTGTTTTACGTGGATGTGACTTTGCATAGATTACTTCGCTACCTTACCCTCAATGTTCTGCATCTGTAAAATGGAAGTTATGTCACCCACCTCCAGCAGAGAAGTTTCCATGACTCAAATCAGATCACTAAATAGCTGTGCTCTGTGAACTGATACACCAGATAAACCAAAGCCATTAGCCACGTCAAATTATTTTGGGAAGTTGTTGGGGTCTAGATGATGCATAAATAAAACCAGAGCTGGAGAGAAAGCCTCTCTATGCCCTGTGCAGACTCACTGTCTCCTACCCGTCATCTGGCAATTCCCCCAACCCTCCCCTGCTGCCTTCCGGGCTTGGCTGTGGGGCCAGCCAGCCGCTAACAGGACGGCTGACTGTTCAAACCAGACAGTCCCCAGGGCTAGAGGCTTGCGCCTGTCAGCCTATCAGCTGGCATATTGACAGACAAGGAATCTGGCCAATAAATGTCTAATCAGGATGGTACCAATTCTTAAATCTGGCAATTCAGTGTCCTGAGTCCATAGGGGTTGCAGGCAGAGCTAACGGGTAAGGGTCTGGAGCCTCACAATCCTGGAATTTGAAAGTCATGGGGGAAGGTATCTAAAAAAAATAGAGGAAGAAAGGAAAAAAAAACAAAAACATGTCACCATCCCTGGTACAGAAGGCAGTAAAAAACTGTATAGACTTTGAGTTCCTAAATACTCAAATTCTATGTTGAGCTCTGCTATTTATTTACAGGATAATAAATATTCTTGTCCAGATCACTTAAATTCTCAGATCCTTTATTCTCTCACTACACAATGGATGCAACCATCACACTAGAATTCTAGTAGCTCATGTTTACTGAAGAATATCATATGGCAGACACTATTGGTACATATCTTTTGTGGCAGTTACATATGCAGCCTACTTGTCAGGATTCCTTGGGAGGTAACTGGGTGACATATCTGATAGGCTAATAGCATCGGGCTGGAATGAGTTTCCTCTCCATCTCCACCCTCACCCATATGCCCGTATGTCCCATGAAACCCAACTAGAGCACTATCGTTGTTTCTTTGTGACTTACTTCTAATGCATAATCAGGTGTATTGAATGAACAGCTGACTTGACCACTCTTACCGTCACTTTTTTTAATAAGGTTGAACAAGGAGTGATGCTTCATAGAGTTGTGTGGAATCAAAATAAAACAAGAAAACAGGATATTTAACACAAGGGGACACACAGTAAATATGGTTGCTTTTTGTTTTGTTTTTGTTGAAATGCTTGGGCCTTGCTCATGTGTGATTCCATGTTCCCTGGCCAAACTTTCATTCCTTTTATTTAAGATAAATGATAAATAGATAGATATATGATAGAGAGGAAGAGAGAGAGAGAGAGAGAGAGAGAGAGAGAGAGAGAGAGAGAGAGAGAAGGGAGAGAGAGGAAGGGAGGGAGAGAGAGGAACGAACCTGGGACTTACATGGCAAAATTCTCAGGCACTAATCCTATCAGGCGAGCTACCAGCTGACCCTAAATAGTAGTTGTTTTAATGACGATTTATTGCTCCTCATATTGGTTTGATACTTTTCATTTTATGAAGCACTTCCGTATCTGTTAACTCGAATGCATACTCTGTGAGGCAGGTAGACATGTATTAGTAGCCTACTTGCCCAAGAAATGGAGGTTCCAAATGGTGGAGTGACTAACCCAAGCTCACATGGTGAATAAGAAGCAGAGAAGAAGCCTAACTCAGATCTCCCTCTCCTCCCACCCCCAGCCCAGTGTTTTTCCCCTTCAAAGGAGCTACTGAGAGTCACTGGTAACTGCCATAACTAATCTCTCTAAACTGCCCCCCTTGGGCCCTCAAAAGGAAACCCAGATAGAAAATGAGTGGTGGTTGGCAGTAGCTGGAAGTCTAGTCTCCTAAGTGAGTCCAGAGTTTCCAAGGCTGCTCTGCAAGTGGAAGAAAGGGCCCAGTTCTAGGCAACTAGAGGCCCTGGAAGATCACTTTTGGCAAGGACATTTATGAACTTGGGAGGAGGGAGTGTGATTCTCCCTGGGAAAAAAGTTCTGCTGAGCTTGGAACTCCTCTGACACAAAACTGTTTGCATAGATGCTCTGGGTGTTTTTATGGGAAGACATTCCAAACCTTTTATCAGATTCCCAGGATCTCATCCCTGAGGCATAGAAAAGAACGAACAGTTGTTTTGAGCTGCCATGTTGACTTCCTCACCTGAACTGTCCTCTTCCAAGCTTTGTGCTCTGGGACAACTTGTATGAGCCAAGAGCATGACCAGTGGACAAAGCCATCGGCTTACATCTGCCTTGTGCGCTATGATCTTTATTTTCTTCTATTATTCTTATCTATGTAATCACCCCCAATCAATATGTGTATATATATGTATATATATATATATATTTATATTTTTTAAGTTCATTATTTAACCCCCAAAGCAAGACTCAGCATAAACAGGGCTTACCACTTTGTCTCTGCAAATGCAATTTAGATGTGCTGTTTCTAATGAAAACCAAAACAGAGCAAATAATTGAATTAAAAACAACAGCATCAATTTAGTGGTTTACCAATTAGCAATTCACTCCAACATGTATTGAGTAAATGGCGAGCTCACAGAACACCATGCTCAGTGCCCCCAGCTTAATTGGCCTCTCTGCAACATTTGGCATGAGTGGCCGCTCTCAGCCGTCCACAGCAGCACGTTCCCTTGGTCCCTGCGACGTGTACTTTGCTGACTCTCTCCAGGCTCCTTGTGCAGGTTGTCGCTCTGGTTCCTCTTTGTCTGTTCTCCCTTTTGACAATGGTTCTGCCCAAAGATCATTTCTTTGCTGACTAGCTTTCTCCCTGATGCTTCTTACACCTCTCCATTTCCCCTTTCAGTCGCTTTCACTCACAATTCTCTTCTCTATTTCTATGAGTTGGACTATTTTAGATACCTCATACTGGGGCTGGGTGGTGGTGCACCCAATTAAGGGTACATAATATGAAGTGCAAGGAGCATAGTTCAAGACTCTGGCTCCCCACCTGCAGGACGGGGGCATTGCTTCACAAGCGGTGAAGCAGGGCTGCAGGTCTCTCTCTCTCTCTCTCTCTCTCTCTCTCTCTCTCAACTTTCCCCTCTTAATTTCTCTCTGTTCTATCCAATAAAATGAAAAAATGGCTGCAGGAAGCAATGGATTTGTAGTGCTGGCACTGAGCCCCAGAGATAATCCTGGAGGCAAAAAAGAAAAAAGGATATCTCATGTAAGTGGAATTGTATAGTATTTCCTCTTTTGTGACTGGCTAATTTCACTTGATACAATGTCTTCTAGGTCCATCTGGGTTGTCAAAAATAGAGGAGGTTTCTTCCTCTCTTCCCTCCTTTCCCTTTCCCTTTCTTTCTTTCTTTCTTTCTTTCTCTCTGAGCTGAATAACATCCCATTGTATGTCTATGTCACATGTTCTTTACTTATGCCCTAGGTTGTGCTCATAGTTTAGTTGTTATGAATAATGGCTGCTACAGTGAACATGGAAGTGACAAATCTCTTTAAGATCTTCGTTTAATGTTACCATGCTCAAGGACCTGGGTTCAAGATGTTGTTCCCACCCGCAGGGGGACGTTTCATGAACGGGTTATTGATAGTACTGCAGATATCTCCCTCTTCTCCCCCTCCCTTGATTTATCTCTGTCTCTATTCAATAAAATAAAAATAAATAAATGTTTAAAAAAAAAACCCTTTTTTCAAAGATGATTCTGATTTCAAGTCTTTGGCTAGACACCCAGAAGAGAGATCGCCATCCTAACAGGTATGAGGTAATATCTCTTTGTGGCTTTGATTTGCAATTCCCTGATGAGGTGTGATATTGAATATCTTTTATAGTCCTGCTTACCATCTGTGTCACATCTTTAGAGTCATGTCCATCCAAGCATTCTGCCCATTTTTTAAAAATTAGTGACTTAATAATGATTAACAAGATTGTTGGATAAGGGGCACATACCACACAATCCCCACCACCAGAGTCCCTTCATTGGAAGCTTCTCTATTCTTTATCCCTCTAGGAGTATGGATCAAAATTCTTTATGGGCTACATACAGAAGGTGCCGTTTATTGAAGACACTGTTCTCCCCATGACTATTCTTGCTACCATGTCAAAGCTTAGTCTGGTATTTATGGAATTAATTCTAGGCTCTCTATTCTATTTCATTGACTTATTATTATGTCAGTGCCATATTGTTTTAATTGCTATAGCTTTGTACTATGTTTGCTTTAAAAAGAAAATTGATGTCTCCAACTTTGCTTTTTCATTCTTAACATTATTTTGGATATCCAAGGTCTTTTGTGCTATTCTATGAATTTCAGGAGAAATTTCATTTCTCTTTCTATGAAAACCATCGTTGGTATCTTGTGAATATTACTGAATTAAATCTATAGGTTGCTTTGTGTAAACATTATTTAGTCTTCCAGTCAGTGAACATAGATGCCTTTCTATTTATTGACATCTTCTTTAATTTATTTTATCATGGTTTTACATTTTACATATCTTTTACTTTCTTGGTTAAGTTTATTCCTAAGTAGTTAGTTCTTTCTTTACTAATTTTATAGTCAGTATTATTTTCTTAATTTCCTTTTAGGCCATTTGGTGTTGAACATACATATAGATGCAAATTATTGCTTTTTTCCTTAATAGTTTATTTATTGTTGTGGGTGGAGACAGAAATTGAGAGGGGAGGGAGAGATAGAGAGGGAGAGAGACAGAGAGACACCTGCAGCCCTGCTTCACCACTTGTGAAGCTTCCCCCCCCCCCCCGGCAGGTGGGGACCAGGGGCTTGAACCTGGGGCCTTGTGTGCTGTAATGTGTGCACTTAACCAGATGAGCCACTGCCTGACCCCCCTGTTTTTTTGTTTTTTGTTTTGTTTTTTAGATTTTATTTATTTATGAAAAATACAGGAGTGAGAAAGAACCAGACATCACTCTGGCACATGTGCTGCCAGGGATTGAACTTGGGACCTCACACTTGAGAGTCCAAAGCTTTATCACTGCGCCACCTCCAGGACCACGAAAACCATTGTTTTTTAATGTTAATTGTGTGTCCTGAAACTTTCTGGAATTCATTTACTTGTGTAAATGCTTAGCTTGTGACTCTGGATGTATCAGAGTTGATTTTATTTTTGAGGAATGCCTTTGACTGGTATTTTTAAATTTTAATTATTCTCATTTTGAGTCATATTGAACTACCAGTTCAGAAATGATGCATCCCACTGTGCACATGACTGAATTTGGTGCTTTGGCCAGTTCGTTGGAAATGAATGATGAAATCTAGTGGCTTATTGCAGATGGCACCAGATCACGGCATCTTAAGAGAAGGTCATTAAACTGCAGGATTTTTAGGAAGAGGTCTCTGGCATTGTCCATCAAAATCAAAGGTCAGGTTGCCAAATATGTCTCTTTTTCCTGACATGATTGTGGAGGCCATTTTGTAGTGACTTTGAAAATGTGAGTTTGTTCATCTTTCCACTGAGTTGTTTAACCACTGGTTACATAGATATGTAAGGGCACAGAGGGACAAGTCATTAAATAAAATATTTTCAAGGGGTCACACAGGCTCAAAAGGTAGGGTGCATGCCATGCCATGCGTGTGGTTCAGGGTTCAGGTTCAAGCCCCACCAGCTACTGTAATAAAGGAGGAAGTTCCTGTGTACTTCTCTCTCTCTCTCTGAAGAATTCATCCCAGGAGCAGTGAAATCACATATGCATGAGATTTTGGTTACACACACACACACACACACACACACACACACACTTTAAAACCAAGTAAGTTTTCTTTTAACTATATTTAATTTAATAGGACACAGAGAAATTAAGAGAAGGGGGTTAGGGAAGGAGAGAGATAAAGAGATACCTGCAGCAGTCTCACCACTTGGAAAGCTTTCCCCCTGCAGGTGGGGAGCGGGGACTTGAACCTAGGGTCATGTGCATGGTGATGTGTACTTAACCAGGTGTGCCACTGCTCAGCCCCCCAAATAAATTTTTAAGAAGAACTGGAGGTTGGTCTTCCTATCTGTCTCGGTAGGTTAGACTTTCTCCCCTGCACCAATCAATACACAGAAGCACGACTATCTCACGTCTTGCTTAACACCTGTTCTTATCTCTTGAATTCTCTCTCCCATCTCCCGTGCTCAGTGTTATCTCCTTTAGAAGTCCTTCCTAATCTCCCTGGGTCTCCCTGGGTCTCCCCGGCTTACCTGTTTCAGGACTCCTACTGAGTGGTGTAGGTACACGACTGTTCTTTTGGCACTTTGTGAAGATGACCTTTGCTTGTAATGTAATGTTTCATGTGAATCATCTGCTTCCCCACATTGTGGCTTTCTAAGACTTTGTGAGCACTATGGTAGTTATCTTTGGAAGAAGGGAAGTGGGGACACAGAATTTACAATCTTGTAGATTGTAAATAAAAAAATAAATAAAAAATAATAAAATAAAAAAAGGAAAAAAACCAGCATAGCGAAAACACAAACAAACAAAACCATCTGAGCACAAGACCCTATCAATAGCAATCATTCCAATTCTTCATTGGGGTGGGGGGGTTGGGGGGTGGAGCCAAGATGGCAACTTGGAGACAGCATCTGGTGTGAGCTCCAAAAAGAAGCACCTTACAAGGAGTTGGTGGGTAGCGCAGTGGGTTAAGCACATGTGGTGCAAAGTGCAAGGACCGGCATAAAGATCCTGGTTGGAGCCCCCCCCCCCCCCCCCCCCGGCTCCCTGCCTGCAGGGGAGTTGCTTCACAAGCAGTGAAGCAGATCTTCAGGTATCTGTCTTTCTCTTCCCCCTCCTCTCTCCATTTCTCTCTATCCTATCTAACAACAGTGACATCAATAACAACAACAGTAAAGAACAACAAGGGCAACAAAAGGGAAAATAAATAAATATTTTAAAAAAATAAAATAAAAAAAGAAGCACCTTACAACCTGGGATTTTCTGGAGAGGGTAGGATATCTGGTCCATCTGTGTAAAGGGTGAATGGGGTGGAGGGGGGTCAGGGTGACACCAAAAAGAGTCCTATAAGCAAACAGAGGCCAAAAGGACAAAGAAAGGAAAATGTTTGGCTTGACTATTTCTGTACTTACCTTCCACCCCCACCCTGAACCACTTCTTTACTGCAAATGGAGTCCCTCAGGAGCGCCAGGGTCTGGACCACGATTGGTATCCACAAAGAGGAGCAGCGGCACGCCTGGTTAAGCGCTCACATTACAGTGCTCAAGGACAAAGGTCCAAGCCCCTGGTCCCCACCTGTAGGGGGAAAGCTTCACAAGAGATGAAGCAGGGCTTCAGGTGTATCTCTGTCTCTCTCTTCCTCTCTATCTCCCACTTCCCTCTGAGTTTCTCTCTGTCTCTATCCAGTAATAAATAAATAAATAAATAAAAATGTGATGCCCTATACAATTGATTCAGGGCTGAGGAGAGACGTCTCCGGGCAGAGAGCTTGCCTTGCTACTCATGTCACCCAGGAGTTAGACCTGGGACCACAGGGAAGGTACTATGGCATGGAAGAAGCTCCAGTCCTGTGGTACCTCTCTCAACCTCTATTTCTCTTTCTGTCCATTTGAATGAAAAAGTGTCTGAGAGCTGTGAAGCCATGTATGCACAGTCTTTACTGGCTACTGGACCTTCTGCATTAAAGAAATGCCAGCCCTCACATTCTGTGGTCATGAGTAGGAACATTCCAAGCTGCCCCAATATTGACCCATCTTCCTCAGGTGTAGCATAGAGTATGTTGTCCATCTTCCCAACTCTTCATGTACACTATTCCAGTCCTTAGGTTCATTATTGGTAAACAATTTATTTGGCTTTGTATGTTAACTTTCTTTTCACCCACCAGGTATCAGATGCTAGCATGATGCTGACCAGATTTCCCTGGACAGACAACCCCACCAACGTGTCCTGGAGCTCTGCTTCCCCAGAGCCCACCCTACTAGGGAAGGAGAGAGGCAGGCTGGGAGTATGGATTGACCTGTCAATGCCCATGTTCAGCAGGGAAGCAATTACTGAAGCCAGACCTTCCACCTTCTGCACCCCATCATGACCCTGGGTCCATAATCCCAGAGGGATAGAGAATGGGACAGCTATCAGGGGAGGGAGGGGATATGGAGTTCTGGCGGTGGGAATTGTGTGGAGTTGTACCCCTCTTATCCTTATGGCTTTGTCAATGTTTCTTTTTTTATAATTAAAAAAGAAAAAGAAGAAAGAAAGAAAGAAAGAAAGAAAGAAAGAAAGAAAGAAAAAAAGAGAGAGAGAAAGAAAGAAAGAAATCGCAGCCCTCTCACACATTCCTCTCCTGTAGCTCAAGGATGCCCCTTCTCTGGTTTCTTTCAGACTGATAAATTCCAGGGCTGACTTCAGGTTTTAGATTTGACATCTCTCCTGCAGGTCTAAAGCAATGTCCTTAGGACACTGTTCTTGCTGAGTGTTCTGAGCAGTCAGGTTCCTGACTTTTGGAAAAAAAAATTTTGGACACACTTTACTATACTTCTTGTGATATTTGTTTTATTAATATATTTGAATATTTATTTACTTTCCCTTTTGTTGCCCTTGTTTTTTTCTCTTTTTTATTGTTGTAGTTATGATTGTTGTTACTGATGTCATTGTTGTTGGATAGGACAGAGAGAAATGGAGAGGAGAGAGGAAGACAGAGACTGTGAGAGAAAGATGACACCTGTAGACCTGCTTCACTGCCTATGAAGCAACCCCCTACAGGTGGGGAGCCGGGGGCTCAAACTGGGATCCTTATGCTGGTCCTTGTGCTTTGTGCCATGTACGCTTAGCCTGCTACTGCCCAACTCCCTCCCTGTGATATTTGTATGAGCACCTGTTAGGTTCTCACATTGTTGAACAGAGCTCAGGCCAATACTTTAGAAGAGGGTATTTACTTTGTTACTAAATGAGGAAGCAGGTAGCTCCTAAGAGTTGAATTCCATATTGTTTATTCAGTTGGAATAAGTTCTTGCTTTTTGAGAAGATTGGGGCTAGAACATACTATATCATCAGCAGAGGTGTACAGTGTCACAGCTACTCAGCATGTCCGCGGCCTCTCTGGGAGCCTTGGTAAATAAGAATTCAGTTGAACTGGGAGGGAGATAGATGGCTGAACTCTGCCCTGTGCTGGTCAGCCCATTGCTGGATGATACCCTTCTTAATGTCCAGTCCCTGCTTCATAGAAGTCAGATTAGTTTAAGGCCACCATGGAAAGAGGAGCAGGGTAGAAAAAGCCTCAGACAGATCGCTTCTCAGCCTTTTAGCTAAGATCAAGTGTAGAAAAGGTCTCAGATATGTAAACAGATTTGAGGAAACTTGTAGGAAAGAGAAGATATTAGCTTATGAGAAGACATTTGAGGCTTTTTGAGAGTTGCCTCAAGTAGTCTGCAAGACTATCCTTTGGAAAACAGATCAACCATATTCTGTGTGAAAATGAAACCCTTGGCTGGAGAAAGGTTAATCTAGTACTCAGTGGTAAGTACACCTTTCCTAACAAATAGACCAGACTAGCTACTGGGAGAAGTTGTCTCATGAATAAAGGAGGATCCCTCCTCTCAGAAGGGTTTCAGAGCAAGGCTCAAACCCAGTGACCCCCCCCCCCCCAGAGCCCCCTTTCCACAAAGTTTGGATGCCAAAAGTGAGTCCAGCACCTAATTCCAAAGACTAGTCTAATTCCAAAGACTCCCACCTCTTTCCTTCCCCACACACTCATTTTCTCTCCTGGTAGGAAGCAGGACTCCATGAGAGCTGGTAAGTGAGATAAGGTTCTGCCCAGCCCTCTCAGCAGGACTGGCAATTAGCTGGACTCCAACTTTCAAGGACTCACAAGCTCTCAGCAGGCCTTGATACTCTACTGGCGCTTATTTAGAAGGCTGGGAAGGAGACAGCCACAGGTAGCAGGGGCTTAATTCTGAACCCATGCTAACCAAACATTAACATTTGCATTTAAAAACAGGGGCAGGGAAAAGAGCTATGGAAAACCCTGCTCAATTAAAGCTGTTTGCAAATGCAAATATGCCTGGCAGGGAAGAGAAAGGGACTCCTGAGTGGATGCCCCTCTCTGCTGACATTTGTGACCAGACAGAAGAGGGGACTGCAGACAAGTGCTGGAAGAAGGTACCTGAGTGGGTGGGGGGAGCTGGAGGATGAGGAGGGACAGAAAGATAATTTAGTTCTATACCATGAAACCTATAATTTCACTCTGACATGAAAATTGGCTCTGTAGCTAATTAGCTTTCTAATATCATTTGCTTCCATAGAAAGGATAAACGTTTATGGATTTATGAACCTACCTGTAAAGAGGGAGAGGGAGAGGGGGAGGGAGAGGGAGAGGGGGAGGGGGAGGGAGAGGGAGAGGGAGAGGGGGAGGGGGAGGGAGAGGGAGAGGGAGAGGGAGAGGGAGAGGGAGAGGGAGAGGGAGAGGGAGAGGGAGAGAGAGAGATGGAGAGAGAAGGTTTGCAGGAGGGGATTAATGGATTCAGAACACAGCAGCCATTTTAAGAGATTAGTCTTAGCCACAGAAGTGTCTGCTTTTGTGACCTAAGGCAAGCCTGATGGCATGCAGACAACATTATTCACCCCTGCAGCTCAGCGTGCTTCGCTGAGTGAGGGTCCCTGTAGTTTGTGGGAAAGCCTGCAGGAGAGCATCTCCTCATATTACACTGGACTCCATTTTCCATCCCTTCCTTTCCCTTCACTAGTGCTCACTATGACTTCTTGGGCCACTTTCTCTTCCTCTGGCCAGGAAAAGCCTTCTGTGACTGGAAGTGACAGGAATCAGTCCATGAGTTCACTGGGAAGCTAACTAGATTATGCTACCAAACACCTTCCCTTTGTCTTTCTGGGCTTTTTTTAAATTGTTTTTTTTTTTATTTCCCTTGGTTTTTACTACCAAGCTCAGTGTGACCCATGCAGGTTTGAAACCTTAAGAACTCAGCTTGACCCAGGGATTTTATATCTTTATTTACCTGAAAAGAGTGAAATGGAAGCAGTATTTTACATCATACACAAAAATCCATTCAGAAGTGGGGTTAGAGTTAAATGTAAACTTGAAGACCATGAAAAAAATTTGTGACATTGGTCTTGGTAGCTTTTTTTATATGCTTTTCAAAGCACAGGTAATATGCAAATGGAACTAAAGTAGATGAAATGCTTCTGTATAGCAAAGGAGATAATTAAAAGTCAATGTACATACTAGGAGCAAATATTTGCAGATCATATGTCTGCTAAGAGACTAATACTCAAAATATTGGGTTGCTGGAAAAGTCATGATGCATTTTTGCATAGAAAAAATTGTCATACCTTTTTGACAACCCAATATATAAGGAAGGTCTACTATTTGAAAGCAAAACAAACAAGAAATCAAGAAGCTTTATCAAAAAGTGAGAAAAGGGCCTAAGTATACATGTCTCCAAAGAGGACTTATACATGGTCCACAGTTGCCTTAGATGTTCAACCGGGACTCGGTGGTGGCGCACCTGGTTGAGCACACATATTACAGTGCACAAGGACTCGGGTTCGAGCCCCCAGTCCCCACCTGCATGCAGGGGAAAACTTTGTGAGTGGTGAAGCAGTACTGCAGGTGTCTCTCAGTCTCTTTCCCTGTCTATCTCCCCTCTCAATTTCTGGCTGTCTCTATCTAATAAATAAAGATATGAAAAAATTTTTTTAAAAAAAGATGTTCAACCTTACTAATTTACCAGGGAAATGGCAGTCAAAAACCACAGGACTAAAACTGTCAAGTGTTAGCAAGGACATGGAGAAAAAGGGAATCCTGAAACACGGTGGTATCCTTGCAAATCAAAACAGCCATTATGAAAAACTATGCAGAGTTTTTGCAAGAATTAAAAATACAACCACCACATGGTATTTATCCAAATCAGAATTCTGAAAAGGTGTGTGTACTGTTACATTCTTTGTAGTATCATTCATAGTAACCAAAATTCAGAAAGAACCTAAGTGTCCACCAACAGATATGTAGATGCAGCCACATGTCACTTAAGAGTCAGGGGCCGAGTGGTGGCTCATCAGAGTTGAGTGTACATGTTACTATGCGCAAGGACCCAGGTTCAAGCCCCCAGCCCCCACCTGCAATAGGAAAGCTTCACCAGCAGTGAAGCAGTGTTGCAGGTGTCTCTCTGTCTCTCTCCCTCTGTATCTCCCCCTACCCTCTCAATTTCTGGCTGTCTCTATTCGATAAATAAAGATAATTAAAAAAGTAAAAAAAAAAAAATCATTTTTTTTAAAGAGTATTTTAGTCAACAAGTAACCTTGTGTACAATGGTCATCCCAAAAACCTGTACCATAGAGTTAAGGACTGTAATAGGCTATACCATCTAGGCTTGTATAATTACATTTTATGTTATTTACACAGTCACAAAATCTCCTTACAATGAATTTCTCTGAATTTCCTAAGCAATTAGTAACTGTTGTATTGGAGTTGTATTATTTGAAAGAAATCATGGATAGATCTAGAGGACATTATTTAAGTAAAATAAGCCAGTCACAGAGAGAAAAAAAACTTACTATCTTTATTTGACAGAGACAGCCAGACATCAAGAGGGAAGAGGGAGATAGGGAGAGAGACAGAGAGACGCTGCAACATGATATCACCCCTGCCTCACAAAGCTTTTCCCCTGCAGGTGGGGACTGGGGGCTTGAACCCGGGTCCTTGTGCATTCTAACATGCGCGCTCAACCAGGCGTGCCATCACCCGGCCCCATTTTATGTGTTCTTTTTTTTTTTTTTTTAAGGGGGGGAAGCTTTATTTGCTTTTTTTTTTTTTTTTTTACCAGAGCATTGTTCAGCTCTGGCTTATGGTGGTGCAGGGGATTGCACCTGGGACTTGACAGAGCCTCAGGCATAAGTATCTGTTTGTATAGCCATTATGCTATCTATCTACCACTGCCCCTTATGTGTTCTTAATATGAAATAATAGGGGGTCGGGCGGTAGCACAGTGGGTTAAGCACATGAAGCGCAAGGACCAGCATAAGGATCTGGGTTCGAGCTCCTGCCTTCCCACTTGCGGGGGGGGGGGGGTCGCTTTATGGGCGGTGAAGCAGGTCTGCAGGTGTCTATCTTTCTCTTCCCATCTCTATCTCCCCTCCTCTCTCCATTTCTCTCTGTCCTATCCAACAACAACAGCAGCAGTGACAACAACAATTATAATGACAATAAGGGTAACAACAAGGGCAACAAAATGGGAAAAATGGCTTCCAGGAGCAGTGGATTCATAGTGCAGGGACCGATCCCCAGCAATAACCCTGGAGGCAAAAAATATATATATATATGTATATATGTATAAATGAAATAATAGAAGTAGTAAGAGTGGTAGAAAACTTAAGGAGTTGTTGGGACATAAATGTAATTTGCAAATGACTGACAGCCTGACACGTGCACGATGGGCTCCCACAAACCCACAAGGGATTGAGGCTGTATAGGCAGTTACGACCGTCTGGACTGAGGCTGTTTAGGCAGTTACGACCGTCTGGACTGAGGCTGTATAGGCAGTTATGACCGTCTGGGCTGAGGCTGTATAGGCAGTTACGACCGTCTGGGCTGAGGCTCTATAGGCAGTTACGACCGTCTGGACTGAGGCTGTTTAGGCAGTTACGACCGTCTGGGCTGAGGCTCTATAGGCAGTTACGACCGTCTGGACTGAGGCTGTATAGGCAGTTACGACCGTCTGGGCTGAGGCTCTATAGGCAGTTACGACCGTCTGGTGCAAATCAGTCTCTAGGTTCCTGCTGCTCTTTCCCTGCTCTCCTTCTTCCCCGGGGGACCTGAACATGTGTTTCTGAACTCTAGTAACTACGTTTTAGGACTCATGGCTCTCCGCCATCATAGCTAGCCAACCTTTCCCCCCTTTTCCTATTTTGCTGCCATGGTTTTTAGGTGGCTAAATAACTCATGATGTTATAAGCCTCCTGTTTGGTAAGCCCCAATGAAAGCACTACAGACATCTTTGGTTTTTTTTAATTTCTATAAAGAGTGGCTGAATATGCTTATGTCTTCGATAGTGAGGGTGTTTTTGTGTGGAAACAGTTTTCCACATGTCAGTAATATCTCATTGTCTTAAAAAAAAGACATATAGGGAGTCAGCGCAGAGGGTTAAGCGCACATGGCACAAAGCACAAGGACCAGTGTAAGGATCCCGGTTCGAGCCCCTTGCTCCCCACCTGCAGGGGAGTCGCTTCACAGGCAGTGAAGCAGGTCTTCAGGTGTCTATCTTTCTCTCCCCCTCTCTGTCTTCTCCTCCTCTCTCCATTTCTCTCTGTCCTATCTAACAACGACGACAACAACAACAATAATAACTACAACAACAATGAAAATCAACAAGGGCAACAAAAGGGAAAATAAATTTAAAAAATTAGACATATAGTTACATAGGCTGAACATGTATTATGTGCCAAACATCATGTGCATTATTTCACTTCACCATCACAGAAATCCATAGAGTTAGAGATTAGTTTATTGTTTCCACTTAACCACTGAAAAGACTGAGTCTCAGAAGGGCTGATAAACTTTCCCAGTGTTATAGATCAGCTAAATTATATAGCCAGGATATTGAACCCCAGCCTGTCAGTTAATGCCAATATCACCACCTCACACATATAGGGCCTTTTGCCTTTTTTTTTTTTTTTTTTTTTTTTTGCCTTTTTTTGCCTTTTGCTGATCAGAACTTCCACTAGTTCTGTAAATTCTTCCATCTCTTGGGCTGTGGGTAGAGAATGTGAACCTCATGGTGCTTTATAGAGGACCTGCCTCTGTCCACAGCTGGAATTTTGTGGTTGGGACAGGAGACCAAATTCTCTGTTGTGTTTTCTGCACCATGACACATTCACATACACCAGCTAGATATTTTGTTTTCTTTTGGATTAACCGACTCTGAGAATTACTATGACTTCCATAAAATACAATTCAAAAGGTTAACACATGAGACTAATAGAATGGTGAGTGGTTGTTGGCAATTCAATGTACTTTTAAGACCCCTTTCCATGGGCTTCCCAAACATGATTTAATTTCACTCCAAGGTTTCCTACATACAGATCAGTATCAGCTCTGGTCACATTCTGGGGGCAGACTATCATAATATAAGACTCTTAAGAGGGCTGGGGAGACAGCATAATGGTTCTGCAAGGGATTTTGATGCCTGAGGCTCCATGGTCCCAGGTTCAATTTCCAGTACCACCGTAAGCCAAGCTAAGCAGTGTGTTTTTCTCTCTGTGTTGTTCTCATTAAAATAAATAAAATATTTTAAAATGACTCCTAACAGTAGGCATCTTTCAAAGGCCCTGAAGCCACCAAGCCCTGTCCCCAATGGCATTTCTCTACCTCTCTATTGTTCCCATACCCTTGTGAGTCCCTTCCAACTTTGTGATTGGATGTGTCCAATGACTATAAATCCCATGCTGACCCCAGAATTCTTACATCTATTATATTCTGGCTGGGACCCCACTCTTGGGGTCCTTCCTATCCATATCTGGACACTAAAACACTTGATGCATAGCACCTGACCTTACTCCTGTGATTTCATGCCACCTATAGTTTAGAGTGACCTCAACTCTAGATGGGACATTTTAAAAATTAATAGTAATACACACACACCTGTCTGGCAGAGTTCACAACACATAGAACCTCACTGAATGAAAGTGGACCCCTGTTTAAAAAAAATCAACTAATCATATAGTCTGAATTTAAAAAAAAATCCTGCATCAAATACCTTTCCCCAACTATTTCTTAAATGATCACATTCCCTTGTGGCAACAAATTTATTTTGGGATGTCTTAAAGAACAAATTTGAAGATGAACTCAGTAATGCTCCCTACTACAGGAACTGCTATACTTCTCATGGAATATAAAAAGCAAATCACTTTTTTAAAACATCCTCTTCCAAGTTATGGGACTTAGGGGCTGATGCAACTGTTAGTTGGCTACTTCTATAAAAAGGTTTGTGATATCCAATAATAGTACTCTTAAGGAATAATTAGCATCTTTAGAATAGGATTCATGAATATTACTCATTGCATCTTATGGAATTCAACCAAGAGCCTAGCCAAGGGAGCCATTGCCGGCTGATATCCAGAAATAACTGGACCTGGCAGTCTGGTCAGTGACCTCAATAATCCACCCAAGGAGTCCAGCAGGACTCAAGAGGGCCTGGGAGGAGATGTTGCCCACAGCATCCTGAAGAGAAGATGGTCTTCTCACTTCATTGACGCCCCCCCCAATATACTTTTTAAAATTACTTAACAACAAAGTCAACCTTAATTATTGTAATAAGAGTGCTCTCCATTGTGATGCTCCCAGGCTGTCTTCAATTGTGATGCTCCCAGGCTGTCTTCAAAAATGTATCTCTGCTTTTTGTCATTGTTGTTGTTACTAGACCTTCAATTCTCTGGGATGATTTTTTCAGGTAGAAAAAGATAGAAACTGAGGGAAAGAGAGAAAGGCAACACAGGGCTGGAAACTCGCCCATATATAGGTACTCACCCAAGTGAAAATTCCTCCTTCCCTCTGCATTCAGGTTAAGTAGCTGGGCTTCATTCATATCTTGATAAGGATTTCTATCTTTCAAGTCACATTTCTCACAAATGAGCTAGAGAATTCTTGTTCTCCAGGAAGCCTCTCTCTCTCTCTCTCTTTTTCCTTTCCTCCCTGCTCTGTTAAACCGTATCTTCCTTGATTGTTCCAAAATGGGTTCCACCTGAGATAGAGTTACATTTCTGGCTATGGCCTCCTTTCCTTTACCCAGGTATGTCCCACCCACTTCCTCATGTCCACTGTGAACTTCAGAGCCAACTGACATGGCTGACCCTAGTCTGGAAGCCTGGCTTAGAAAGAACTCCTCTAGTCCCGCTTTCTCCTTATTACATTTAGTATTTAGTTTGAGAGATTTTTGTCTGCTTGTTTCATCAGGTACTTTCTACTTTCCAAAACTTCTCTTGAAAATCAATATCACAAAAGTCTGCAGAGAGTACCCCCCCAACATTTCATCTGCACTATTCCAGCCTTTAGGTCCATGATTGTTCAACAATTTGTTTGGCTTTGTATGTGAACTCTTTTTAGCCACCAGGTTCCAGATGCTAGCATGATGCCGACCAGACTTCCCTGGACAGACAACCCCACACCAATGTGTCCTGGAGCTCTGCTTCCCCAGAGCCCTGCCCCACTAGGGAAAGAGAGAGACAGGCTGGGAGTATGGATTGACCTGTCAATGCCCATGTTCAGTGGGGAAGCAATTACAGAAGCCAGACCTTCCACCTTCTACATCCCACAATGACCCTGGGTCCATGCTCCCAGAAGGATAGAGAATGGGAAAGCTATCAGGGGATGGGATGGGATGGGATGTGGAGATTGGGTGATAGGAATTGTGTGGAGTTGTACCCCTCCTATCCTACGGTTTTGTTAATGTCTCCTTTCTTAAATTAAAAAATATATATTAACAATAAAAAAAAAGAAAAAGAGAAAGAAAATCAACATCACAGAGCCAGGTGGTGGCACATCCAGTTAAGGCACAGAATACTGAGCACAAGGATGTGAGGATCTGGGTTTGAGCCCCCTGCCTCACCTGCAGGGGAGGACACTTCACAGATGGTAAAGCAGGACTGCAGAGGTCTCTCTATCTCTCTCCCTTTCTATTCCCCCCTCTCAATTTCTCTCTGTCCTATCCAATAAAATGGGGAGGGGGAGGCCACCAGGAGCAGTGGATTCATAGTGCACCGAGCCCCAGTGAGTCAATAAATAAATAAAAGGCCACAATTCTTCCCACTAGCTACCAAATCCTTCCAGAAATACAATGCTAAAGTGAGCAGTGGTGATTTTCAGAAAACTTGAATGCAAATAGCACTTCTACCAACCATTCCAATCTAAAGAAAATCACAAAGGAACCTTAAGCCTCTTAACAAACTTGCTAGTTTGTTAAAAGGAAGATTATTATCTCAATTAACAAGATTTGAGCTAGGTGTCCTGAAACGGAAAAAAAAAAAAAAAGGATACACCACAATCTACAAATAGTGCTGAAGTCAACTGATGGTTACAACCTGACTTCCATGTGGACAACTAGTAACAGCTGAAATAGTCTCCCACCGGCAGGGCTCAAGGTTCCATTCTCTTCAGAACCTACTACAGGGATGCCTGTCCCCACAGCCTGTCCAGTTTCACAGAGGTTACAGCTGGGTCTCTATCCTCTGCAGCCAAAGCTCTTAGCTGGGGTCTTCTTCACAAATAACTATGTAAATGCCCCCATCACATGGCTTTTTCCCTCTCAGCTCCCACAGACAAACACCTGGTAAGTGGTAAATCCAGACCATCCTCATCACCTCACCACTGCATGCATTTCTGGAGCAAAAGAGAGGTTCTTTTTTTTTTTTTAAAAGAAAGATTTTTATTTTATTTTTTAATATTTATTTATTATTTATTTTCCCTTTTGTTGCCCTTGTTGTTTTTTATTGTTGTAGTTATTATTGCTGTTTTTGTTGTCATCGTTGTTGGACAGGACGGAGAGAAATGGAGAGAGGAGGGGAAGACAGAGAGGGAGAGAGAAAGATAGACACCTGCAGACCTGCTTCACTGCTTGTGAAGTGACTCCCCTGCAGGTGGGGGCCGGGGGCTCAAACTTACTTACGTCAGTCCTTGCACTTCGCTCCATGTGCTTAACCTACTGCGCTACTGCCTGACTCCCAAAAGAGTGGTTCTAAATAGGTACAAGTTTTGGTGTCTGGTGAATCTGCAGGGATGGAGTCCCACCGTCAACCCTTAGAGGCTGTGTGGTCCTAGGCAAGTCTCTTAACTCCCATGACCCTCTGTCTCCTCTATAACCTGGAGACAACAGTTCACAGAAGTACTCAATAGGTAGCTACTATGATGATCATTATATTACAGACATAAATAAGCAGCTACATTTCTAGCTCTTTTCCCTGAGGTTGTTAATAATTCCTAGTAGCTTGTTAAGCAAGATTCTTTCTGAAGATGCTGTGTCATTCATGTCTGAGGAAAATGGCCCTTGACAGTCCCCCTTCTTCTAGCGTTTGCCCTTCTTCTGTAGCCAGTCAACAGCGTCAGGTTGAGCCTGATGTAAAGTTTCGAGACCTCCTTTGAATCTGGAGAGGTGGCAGTCTTTGACTATGTGGGTCATAGTCTGTCTGTGGCCTCAGGGGCAGTTCGGGTCGTCTCTGGCTCCCCAGCGATGGAACATAGTGGCGCACCGGCCATGGCCTGTTCGATAGCGATTGAGGAGGGCCCGATCATAACGTGCTAGGTCAAAGCCGGGTTGACGCTTGCAGGGGTCTGTGATGAGGTGTTTGTTCTTTACCTCAGCTGACTGCCAACTCTGTTTCCAAGAGTCTGGAACAGAGAAGTTCAGTGTAGGTGTAGGGGACCAGATTGGGTGACAAGACGTCAAGCGTTGGACAGGGTGGGCGAAGATATCCGCGTATATTGGCAGGTCCAGTCGAGCGTAGACGTGGGAAATGAACTTAGATGATGCCTCATCCCGACAAATATCTGGCGGGGCGATGTTGCTAAGAACTGGCAGCCATGGAACCAGGGTGGAACGGATGGTTCCAGAAATGATCCTCATGGAGGAATATAATTTGGAATCAGCCAAGTGGACATGGGGGCTACGGAACCATCCTGGGGCACAGTATTCTGCAGTGGAATAGCATAATGCCAGAGATGATGATCGTAGTGTGGAAGCGCTCGCGCCCCATGAGGAGCTGGCCAGTCTTGCAATGATGTTATTCCTCGCGCCCACCTTTGCTGCAGTTTTTATGAGATGTTCGTGAAATGACAGAGTGCAGTCGAGAGTAACGCCAAGATAGACTGGCTGGGCTTCATGCCGGATTCTCATATCGCCAAGCTGCACATTAAGCTCACGTGAGGCCGAGGCATGGTGTAGATGGAAAACAGATGATACCATTTTTGCAGTGCTAGGGATTAGTCGCCATTTTTTACAGTAATCAGATATCAGAGACATGTCTTTCGTGAGTGTTTCCTCGAGGATGTCGAACTTGGATGCCTGAGTTGCACAGCAGATGTCATCGGCGTAGATGAACTTCCTTGAAAAAGTTTCTGGGAGGTCATTGATGTAAATATTAAATAGCGTAGGAGCCAGAACAGAGCCCTGGGAGAGGCCACTTGAGACAAGTCTCCATCTGCTAGACTTGTCACCCAAATGCACCCGGAATCTTCTGTTTTGGAGAAGAAACGATATAGTGTTGGCCATCCATGGAGGCAGGCATCTTGAGATCTTGACTAGGAGACCACGGTGCCAGACCATGTCATAGGCTGCTGTGAGATCAACAAAGACAGCACCCGTCTTTAAATTCTTCTGGAATCCATTTTCAATGTAAGTTGAGAGGGCCAGGGCTTGTTCGCAGGTAGATCTTCCTGGGCGGAAACCAGCCTGGGCGGGTGATAGGAATTTCTCTGTAAGAGGAGAAATTCGTGACAGAAGCAGCCTCTCAAGGAGTTTGTAACACATGGAGAGGAGAGAGATTGGTCTATAGCTGGCAGCCAGTGTTGGTTCTTTCTTTGGTTTCAAAACTGCTATTATCTTCGCACGACAAAAATGGCCCTTGACAGTCCCCCTAAGTGGCCTTCTTTACTCCGAGGGCATCTTCCAAAATAACTCTCATTTCTCACTCTATGCTCCACATCTCCAGAAAATGGAAATAATACAGATATAACTTTTGGATTAATTCCAGACTGAACCACACACTTATTCCTCAAACAACCCCCAACCCTTCTTGCTTAAATTCTTTTTTTTTATTATTTTTTTTAATTTTTTTAAAAATTTTTTATTTAAGAAAGGATTAGTGAACAAAAGCATAAGGTAGGAGGGGTACAACTCCACACAATTCCCACCACCCAATCCCCATAACCCACCCTCTCCCATGATAGCCTTCCCATTCTCTAGCCCTCTGGGAGCATGGACCCATCCTCCAAGTCCCATTCTATCTGCTTCTCCTGTGTTCAGAGTTCTTGACTAGTGAGGGTTTCCTCTCCCTCAGTGCCTTGATCCTTTCTAGAAAGCAGAGTTGGTGGAGAGTTCTGGGGAGGGACTGAGGGGAGAAGGAGGTGGAGAGGGTGGTGCAAATGAGTGACATGGAAAGAAGAAAGACAAAATTTGAATCCAAGAAACATCTCAAGCTCAGACAGGATTTTCATGAAGGAAAACATAGTCTTGTGTAAAACGCCAAACGAGAGAAGAGCAGTGGGGGATCTTTGCCCTGGAAAGATGTCAAATGTCCTCTTAGGACAAGATCATGATTCAAATCCATAAATAATGAGAAGCTAGATGTGAACAGAGAATAAACATTAATGTTCAATAAGTGGAAACTATCATCAAGTTGGCCAACTAGAGAGTCTCAGAAAAGAAGAACAGAGGTGTTTAAACTGTGCTGGTGGGCTCTCCTCCTCTGGGTAATTGTAGTGTGTTTTATTTCTTTCCCCTGCTGAATCCTTTGCATCCTAAATGTCCTCTTACTGGGGGATGCTCAGGGGTGGGGGTGGGAGTTGTGTCTGATTCTTCTTGCTACCCAAGGTCAGCTACATAGTCCTCCTCTATGACTCCAAGCAGGACCGCACACCCTGCCACATGTATTACATCCTGAGTGAGTCTGTAGCACACAGGGTCAGACCTGGAGTTGCTGAGTTTTCATTCTGAATCTAGCATTCCGCTAAAACAACGCAACTGTCACGCTAGCTGAGAGACCTCCATAAACATCAGCAGGCACACACCCACTTCCTGGCAGGGGTGCTTCTTCAACCCTACCTCTGGGCTCAGCCTGGCCCCCAGCTTTGGACCCTGTACATTGGACTGGGGTAGAAGGATGTGTGAGCTTCCTTGTAAGTGTAAGCCTGTTTAGCCATTTCAGATCTAATCTCTAGAAGAGAATACCCTCAGTCTTTCTACCACTCATGGGACCCCCTGGAAAATTCCTAAAATAGAATTCCTTTTTTCTTCCCACATGAAGACCCCTAATTTCACCTGCTCTATTTCTATCTTTGGGTTCCTGTTTATTTTATTTTTTAAATGATCTATCTTTTAAAAATAATTATTTATTTATTTTTGTTGCCCTTGTTGCTTTATTGTTGTAGTTATTGTTGTTGTTACTGATGTTGTCATTCTTGGATAGGACAAAGAGAAATGATGAGAGGAGGAGAAGACAGAGAGGGAGAGAGAAAGAAAGACACCTGCAGACCTGCTTCTCCACTTGTGAAGTGACTCCCCTGCAGGTGGGGAGCCGGGATCCTTACTCGGTCCTTGTGCTTTGCGCCACATGCACTTAACCCGCTGCACTACCACCGAACTCCTGGGTTCCTGTTTATTAAACTATTTTTCCTGCTTTACATTTTACTGCTTTTCAGCCACCAAGCTGCAAACGCTACTATAATTTCATTCTGACTTCCCTGGGCAGATGACCTTACCAGTATGTCTGGGAACCTCATATCCCCAGAGCCATACTCCACTAAGGAAAGATAGAGACAGGTTGGGGTTATGGGTCCACCTGTCAACACCCATGTCCAGTGGAGGAACAATTACAGAAGCCAAACCTTCCACCTTCTGCTCCCCATAAAGATCTTCGGTCCATATTCCCAGAGGGATAAAGAATAGGGAAGTCTCCAATGGTGGGGATGGGACACAGAACTCTGGTGGTGAGAACTGTGTGTAATTGTACCTGTTATCTTACAATCTTGCTAATCATTATTAAATCACTAATAAATTTTTTTAAAAAAGAAAAGGAAATTGATGAGCTATACTTTACTTACCAGCTATTTTCAAACCTGAAGTTGTTTCTGAAATGATGCTAAACAACACTTTGAGGAACATCCTTTCCTGCATGTAGAATTATTTCATAGGCTATATATTCAGAAATGAAATCAGTGACTCAAAGACTAAGAGCATCTCAAAGAGTCTTAATATATAACACCAAATTCAAGGTAGCTACATCATTTTTGATGAATTTGCATTGCTATGGGAAATATACTGTAATATAAGTTTTCTAACTTCACTATAGCTTCATCTACATTAAGTACCACACTTTTCTAGAACTTTTACAAATTTTTAAAATTTATTTATTTTAAAAAAGGAGACATTAACAAAACCGTAAGATAGGAAGGATACAACTCCACACAATTCCCACCATCAGACCTCTATCCCATCTCCTCCCCGATAGCTTTCCCATTCTCTACCCCTCTGGGAGCATGGACCCAGGGTCATTGTGGGTTGCAGAAGGTGGAAGGTCTGGCTTCTGTAATTGCTTCCCTGCTGAACATGGGCGTTGACTGGCCGGTCCATACTCCCAGTCTGCCTCTCTCTTTCCCTAGTAGGGTGGGGCTCTAGGGAAGCTGAACTCCGGGACACATTGGTGGAGTGGTCTGTCCAGGGAAGTCTGGTCAGCATCATGCTGGCATCTGGAACCTGGTGGCTGAAAAGAGAGTTAACATACGAAGCCAAACAAATTGTTGAACCATTTTGGACCTAAAGGCTGGAATAGTACAGATGAAGTGTTGGGGAGTACTCACTGTAGACTATTGTGTACTTCTGCTTTCAGGTATATATTTTGCCCTAGTTTATGGATACGTGTGAACATAGGCTCTATCTCAGGGGACCTGACCTATATCTAGGGACTTTGTTAGAAAATGAACCACCTGGAATGGAATTAGAGAATACCCTGAAAGGAAAAGTCCCACCAGAGTGATGAAGCTGTTGTCATTCCACACCTGAAGTCTCTGGACACAGTCTGAAGTGAAGCATGCTGGGGTGGCACTCATGTTGATTAGGTTGTGATTGGCAGGTGCAATATTATTTGATATGAATTGAGAGAAGCATGCAGGAGAGTGCGCCCCACCCTAAGGTTCGAATTTTTGGAAATTTATACAGTATAATCATATCTCATTAAAAATGCATTTTTTTCTCTATACTCTAATTGCTAGTGAGCTAGTGAGACCAGTAGACTTCCTAAATGTTTGCCTGTCTTTCTAGTCTTGTGACCCAGCTTCCAAAAGTTTGACTTTCATTCTCCCAGCTCTGGCTTTAAAATCTGTTCAACAACTTCCCTGACACCACTTGACCTCAGAGTTGTCTGCCCTTTAACCAATGTGTACACAGCAGAAGAGGGATTTATAGACATGGAACGCGAGAATGTCACTTGCAGTTAGAACTTTGGCTTCCAGTGCCAACATGAATTTTTTTTTCTACAAAAATACTGTATTTTATTTTAGTTTTTTTTGGGGGGAGGTATTATTTATTGGCTAGAGAGAGACAGAAATCAAGGAAGGGGAGATAAGGAAAGAAAGAGAGAGAGAGTCATCTGCAGCACTGCTTCACCCCTTGTGAAGCTTCTCTGTAGGTGGCAACTGGAGGTTTGAACCCGGGTCCTTGGGCATGGTAACATGTGTGCTCCTCTGGGTGTGCTACCACCCCACCCCTAGTTTTTTTTTTAAAGAGGTTCTTGGGGACCAGGAGGTGGTGCACCTAGCTGAGCACATGTGCAACCAACTGCAAACACCCAGGTTCAAGCCTCCAACCCCCATCTGCAGAGAGGCAGCTTCCTGAGTGGCAAAGCAGGGCTGCAGCCTCGTCTCCCCCTGTGGCAAAGGGAAAGAGAACAGGATCTGGGAAGCAGATACTGGAGTTCAGGGGTTGATTCTGCCATGACGTGACCTCCCGGGGACTTAATTTTTCAGAAGAGAATGAGGACAACCCAGTTTAAATGAGAAGATACGTGCTGACACTCTTTGTAAACTGTTGTTTTTACAAACACACACACGAACAAAGCTACTATCAGGCTCGTACTATTCCAGACAGGCACTCCAACTTGAATCATGAGTTTCTCAGCCTTATTCAAAATGTGATGTTCGTCATCTTCTGCAGAAACTCTATGGCAATGTTTTCAGCGGTCCCCCCCCCCCCCCTGCAAGTTTTCATTTCTCTCCTGCATGAATGGGAAACTGGATTCATTATGAATTCCCCTGGCACCAGTGCACACCCACATTGTATGGTGGTTTGACAAATGATGGGATGTTATTGCAGGGGCTCTTGGGGGCTGGCAGCAAAAGCAGGGGCACAGGCCTTTCTCCCCTGGCAGGCAGCTTCTGTGTGACACCAAGGCCGCTGTCTATGCTGAACACTTAACTAAGCCTCCCCCACCGTCAGGTCTCAGCCGGGTTGGGTTCTGATAACCCAGGAGACACACACACACAGACACACACACATACACACACCCCTCACTGTTGACTAGATGAGAATCCTTCTCTCAGGTTTTCATCAGGTTTGTTCAGCACTTCAAAAGACTCGACATCACCTGGTCACAAATATTCATTTGTCTTCTGGGGAAACGGAGGCTTGTATAGAAAAGGTAACTTAACCAAGTCATGTTAAGTCCCGATGTTAGCACCAGGAGACGTTGGTGCATAGTGTATGCATAACTATGTAACATGCATAAACAGATCACATATGCAAATGTACGTATGAACCGGAGATAAGAGCGGCACTTAGGGCAGGGTGGTAGATAGCAGAATGGTTATGCAAACAGACTCTCCTGACTGAGGCTCCAAAGTCCCAGGTTCAACTGCCCACACCACCATAAGCCAGAGCTGAGTAGTGCTCTGGTAAAATAAATAAATAAATAAATAAATAAATAAATAAGCAAGCAAATAAATAAGTAAATAAATAGGGCTTAGCTCACATAATACTGTGAAAAGCATATGGACATATGGAAAGAAAACTCCGCACACGTAGCTGAAGCATTGGAAGGCTGCACTGACGTGAGTGCCCTTCCACTGCCTGCAGAGTCCTGCTCACTTAAGCCAAGAAAGACCATTTCTATTTGAGGGGTCAGAGAACCTAGCACACTGATCACTTACACTATCAGACATGAAAACCAGGTTCAAACCCTGGCAACACATCGAAAGTGTTATGACCCTGGGGGAAGTGCCACTGCTCTGTCTGTCTGTCTATCACTCGCTCCTCCTTCTCTATATACATAGACATGTGCATATCCTAAAGAAAGCATGACCCCGAGGGGCAAAATCATATGTACAAACCTCTAGTTCCACCCCCAAAAATAAAATAATAATTATTTTCAGTCAGAATCAATTGTTAAGCCTAATTTCAGGGACAAGCTTGTTACTGCACTCCTTGAAATCTTCTTATAACAAGTTCATGTTTATTTATCTGAAGATAACAGCAATACCTTATGTAAGATCCTCAAAGGAGTCCCATAAAAACTGCCACAATAGGGAGTCCGGCGGTAGTGCAACGGATTAAGCGCAGGTAGCTCGAAACGTAAGGACTGGCCTAAAGATCATCCTGGTTTGAGCCTCAGGCTTCCCACCTGCAAGGAAGTCGCTTCACAGGTGGTGAAGCAGGTCTGCAGGTGTCTGTCTTTCTCTCCCCCTCTCTGTCTTCCCTTTCCATTTCTCTCTGCCCTATCCAACAACGACGACATCAATAACAACAATAATAACTACAACAACAATAAAAACAAGGGCAACAAAAGGGAAAATAAATAAATATAAATAAAATATAAAATTTTTTTTAAAAAAGAAAGTCTTTAAAAAAACTGTCACAATAGGGTGTTGGGCGGTAGCACAGTGGGTTAAGAGCACGTGGAGCGAAACACAAGGACTGGCGTAAGGATCCCAGTTCCAGCGGGCGCCCCACCTGCAGGGGAGTCACTTCACAAGCGGTGAAGCAGGTCTGCAGGTGTCTGTCTTTCTCTCCCCTTCTCTGTCTCCCCCTCCACTCTCCATTTCTCTCTGTCCTATCCAAAAAAACAAAAACAAAAACAAAAACAAACTGCCACAAATAGACTCCCTCACTTCTTCCCACCTGGAAAACCCTAATTCCACCTGCTCTATTCCTGCCTTTGGGCTTCTGTTTATAAAACAATTTATCCTGCTTTATATATTACCACTTTTCAGCCACCAAGCTACAGATGCTACCATGATGCCATCCTGGTTTCCCTGGGCAGACAACCTCACCAATGTGTCTTGGAACTCCACCTCTCCAGAGCCCTGCCCCACTAGGTAAAGACAAAAACAGCCTGGGGGTATGGATCGACCTGCCAATGCCCATGACCAGTGGAGAAGCAATTACAGAAGCCAGAACTCCCATCTTCTGCACCCCATAAGGAATTTTGGTCCATACTCCTAGAGGTATAAAGAACAGGGAATGTTCCATTGGAGGGAGTGAGACACAGAACTCTGGTAATAGGAACTGTATGGAATTGTACTCCTGTTATTATACAATCTTGTTAATCATTATTAAATCACTAATAAAATTTTTTTAAAAAACTGTCACAAATGATTGGATACTATGTGCCATCCAATATTCTGTAATCATTACTATTCTCTCCCCCAACTCCCAGGGTTATTGCTGGGGCTCAGTGCCTACACTTGAATTGTTCCCTTTTGTTGACCTTTTTTTTAATTGTTGTTGTTATTACTATTGTTGCTATTGCTGTCATTGTTGTTGGATAGGACAGAGAGAAATCGAGAGAGAAGGGGAAGACAGAGACAGGGAGAGAAAGACAGACACCTGCAGACCTGCTTCACCGCCTGTGAAGTGACTCCCCCAGAGATGGGGAACTGGGGAGCTGGGGTTTGAACTGGGATCCTTGAGCCAATCATTGTACTTCATGCTGTGTGTGCTTAACCCTCTGTGCTACTGCTGACGCCCATCAGTAATACTCTTACTGGCTCCTGGATACATTGTTTTCCCATTGATATGTAAACCAGTGACTAAAAGATGCTTCTTCTTTGTCCTCACTAGGCTTTGCCATAGCACCAAAGCTTCCTTCCATGTAGTGGCAGCTGGGTTTGGACCAGTAATGCTTGTGTTTTTAGGAAGGGTATTGGAGTCTTCATTCATTCATCAGTGCGCATTCATTTGTGTCACAGTTAATGCACACAAAGACACACAGACTCTGTGAGCTCATTCAGAAGGTGGCGAGCTAGACTGTGAAGATCACTTAAAGTGACCATAAAATTTTGAAAAAGCAACATCCCATCAGCTTAGCAGTTACAGCAGATAAATGGCTATTGTCAACAAGAATACTTGTTCCAGGGAATGGAGATCACTCAGTAGAGGACAGAAATGTATCCCAGAGGCTGGGCAGTGGCGCACCCAGTTAAGCACAAGGACCTGTGCAAGGATCCGGGTTTGAGGCCCCATTCCCCACCTGCAAGGGGGTCGCTTCACAAACAGTGAAGCAGATCTGTAGATGTCTTTCTCTTTCTCTCCCCTTTTCTGTCTTCCCCTCCTCTCTCAATTTCTCTCTGTCCTGCCCAATAAAATGGGAAAAGAAAGAGCCCTCCAGGAGCAGTGGACTTGTGGTGCAGGCACTGAGCCCCAGCGATAACTCTGGAGGCTGAAGGCAAGGGGGGAAAAAAGGTTTTCTTTAAAAAGGGCAGAAATGAAGGTGAGATTATCTACGAATTTCCCCCAGCTGTCCTTGCCTCTTTTCAGCTTTTTGGGGACCTTGAAATCTTTCCTTTCTGTTTATGAGTTTCTCATTTAGCTCAGTGTGAGGTGTGGGGTCCTAAAACCCTTAAGCTCAGAGAGTCCCCTCATCTGCAGACAACAGCATATAAATTAAGTCTCTTCATGCAAATATCCCTAAGCAAGCTCTCACTACCTGCAGTGGCCCTGTCTACTTTTTAGCCAGCCTATTTATAAGCCTCCCCTTTTGCCTTCACTTTGAACCAAATTCTTTTTCTTATATAGATATTTATTTATTTAATCCCTTTTGTTGTCTTTGTTGTTTTATTGTTGTAGTTATGATTGTTGTTGTTATTGATGTCGTCATTGCTGGATAGGACAGAGAGAAATAGAGAGAGGAGGGGAAGACAGAGAGGGGGAGAGAAAGATAGACACCTGAAGACCTGCTTCACCTCTTGTGAAGCGACTCCCCTGCAGGTGGGGAGCCGGGGACTTGAACTGGGATCCTTACGCCGGTCCTTGCGCTTTGAGCCACCTGCGCTTAACCCTCTGCGCTACCGCCTGCCTCCCTGAACCAGATTCTGTGCTCATTTTCTCCTTGAAGTCCCAGCTCTGCCACCAGACATCAGATCAGTCTTCCACATGGATGCTCTTCACTCGGTTGTGGCGTTATATCCAGCATAACATTCAGTGAGATCAGGAAAGGGAGAGGAAGGGTAAGATGGACAGAATGGAGCACATCAGAACAAGAAGAGCACAGAGCATCAGAGTTCATAGCATTTGAGACTGGATTTGGTTTCCAAAGTTTTCGTTATTTATAGACTTATGTAAATGTGCACTAGATTGTGATAGAAAATGTACTTTTTACTATGGGTTGCCAATGGAAAATTTGGAAGGAAAAAAAAAAAACATACATCATTTCCCTCACATATCTGAAGACAGCTGTATCATAGAACCAACCCCAAGTCTTGTATCTTCCAGATTCAACCTCCCTGCTCTCTTAAAGGTCGTTCCTCTGTCTCTGCTTATCCCCACTCCTTCCCTACCTGGGTCTAATGGCTTTGCTATTTCATGAAGTGCAGAATCCGAGCACAGAGACGGTGCACACCTGCCTTAGTGTTTGCGAAGTGTTCTAGGGCCTTTGCAGTGTCTCAATAGGTCAGAATGCTTCCAAGAAGTTGTCTATGGGAGACATGTATTCAACAATACACAACGCACAACAAATTTATCAAGTCTCAGGCTAGTACCAAGAGGCAGTAAAGACACCATTCTCTCCATCATGTGTCTCAGACCGGCCATGTTCTTCGGCTCTCTGAATTTGAGCTGTGTGATATCATCTTAACCCATCTTTTAGTGAGAAAACTGATGTTCAGAACAGCAGATGAGAGGCTTCTTGTTGAATTTCAGGGACATTATGAAGCTTGCAATAACAGGCCAGGTGGTGGTGTGCCTGGTTAAGCACCTGTTGGGCTGCACCAAGAAGGAGAAATAGAGGAGATCCAGAGGGAACACAAATCTTTATTCGTGGGCACCTCAGAGTTGGGTGACAGTGCAGTGGTTCAGGCCACGTGGAGCTAGCAAAATGGCCCACTGGCAGCAAGTGAGGGGCGGAATAAGTAGGGCTTTTATGGGACAAAGTTGGGAGGTGATTGGCTAGGAAACAAGGCCCTCAGGGATAGGATCACAGCTCTCACGGGAAGGGGAGGAGTAAACAAGGCACTCTGTGATAAGATAACAGCTCTAGCGGGAATGGGAAGGGAGAGGAGTAAACAAGGCACTCTGGGATTTTATTATCAACTATCACAGGAATTGACAGTGCCCTGAGGGGACAACATGGTGGATATGACCTCATCTGCATAATTTCCCAGCAAGCATCAATGGTAAAGCAGGGCTGCCCATGTCTCTCGGTCTCTCTCCCTCTCTATCTCCCCCTCTGTTCTCCATTTCTCTCTGTCTCTATCCAATAACAAATAAATAAACAAAGTCAGCTTGCAATAACTGACCATCAGATAACCCACAGTGTGAAGTCTGAGGTAATGGTGGGAACATTCATTTATAAGCACTCGTTTTTAAGATGGTCCTGTTCCTTATTCTGTGATATGTGTAGAATAATTCAGAGCACCCCCATCTTCCAGATAAGAACATAGGCTCAGAGAAGTGAAAATTACTTACCCCAAATCAGACAATGGGTACCACATCTACCTATAACACGGACTACTACTTTAAGCCCAATGCTATTGTCAAGGACCTGTAACTTAATGCTGACAGTTGAACTCAGACCGCTCAAAGCAAGTTGCTCTCTAGCTTCCTGGACTCACACATCTGCACAGAGATTCTAGGGTGTCGTGTTCTGTGGAACTTTCAGATTAGGACTCCAGGATAAGATAGGTTCCTCTTGCAAGTGACCATCAAGTTTGGGCCAAGTTGTAAATGTTATTTACATAAACCTCGGAAGGTTGCTGAGTCTGTGGTCAGGGTGCCAGGGAATAGATGAGAAAATCAGGCAGCCCTAAGCTCTGTAGCATGTGGAAAGAAAGAAAGACCACCTTGACTGATGGTTGGCTTGATATGTCTGAAGAGGATTAAGTCTGGCTGTGACAGAAATGGCTGAGGAGCCAATGTGAAGAGAACTCAATGAGGTATGGCCTTCAGAGTTTAAACTTCTAATCTCCAAGGACCAGAGTGACTTCCTAAGGAATTCATGAAGAACGCAATATACTCAACATATAATAGGATCCTGAAATGCTAAGAATGTTTTCCTGAGGCTGGAAAAAAAGGGAATGAAATGTACCAGCGCAGCAGTGGCTGGGGGGTTGGGGTTGGAGACTTGGGCAGCCCTTGCAGTGTTCCTTTGATAATTCAGTGCTACCAAGGCATTACAGGACTGATGACATTTGCAGATGCTGACACCCACCCAAACTCATCCTGGAGTTGCAGAGCTTAATAGGCAGAAGCAAGCAGCTAAACATATCCACACATTCACTCAAACTAGCAGACTGGCAAAGTCTAAGCCCAGAAATAAACGGAGTTTAATCTCTGGAGTTGAACGTTCAGTACAGCCTTTGGATTTCAGAAGCGATTCTCAGACACCCTTCTGTCTCCCCCCATGACCTCTCACTGCTTTTTTTTTTTTTTTTTTGCACCCTTTGGTAGGCTGTCTTCTGAGTATAAGCTTGACTTGCATGTGCAAAATAAAAATAACATAAAAAGTATCCAAGATGAACTTCAAGTGCAATTCAAACATGAAAGAAACAGGCAATTCAAAAGTCAAAGGCGAGTGGGAGGGTTCCTTCTCCTTCTCCCCCCTAACCACCCCCCCAAGTCTCTGGGGAGTCCAATTCATTCAACATGTTCACATTCTGGTTTCATTTCCATTTTCTATAATAAGAGATGAAGATGTAATATGTCAATGTTGATGTATCAGAGAGATGATGAATTCCAGGCGAAAACACGGCGACATCTGCTTGGAAGCGAGATGGAAGAAATTAAGATGCTTACCATGATTATTTTCCTCCTGAGCAAATTTATAGTATCTTTGGTCTCAAGGGCAGAAAATTCCAGACAGATTAGCTTTTCATCTCCTAGGTAACTCTCTGAATGGCATAGCTATAGAAATTCATTGCTTTAACACTGGGTGTCCTTATTAGAGAAATATCTTAAATTCTATGCCAGCAAAAAAAACTCATTGACTGCTAAGCAATAGTCATGAAAATATTTATGACATGGATTACAAACAGGTGCTCCAAATAGAACAAAAGCTGAGGTTATTCACCACTTGGACTCACTGGGAGAAATTATTTACATCGAGCACAGTTTATTTTTGGATTTTAGTAAATTTTTTTTTCTGGGTTCCATGTACTGGTTGTTCTAGGAATGGTGAGGTTGTTTAAATCTCGAGGGAAAGCTGCATATGTGAATAGGACAGCGGGAAAAATAGGCATCAGAGCTGTGGCACTGCCCATACTGCAGTCACTCTTAAGCCATCCAACCAAGAAGCATCCAGTCTTCACTCTTGGCCTGTGTTTGGCATAGATGACGCCAAGATAAATATAACATCCCCTCTGTCTAGTTCTGGAAAAAAAAATTTTTTTTAATTCTTTTTAAACATCTTAAAAGGTGTGTAGGCATAAGCATGTCCATTTTATAGATGAGAAACTCAGGTTGGAAGTAGTCATACTAGTCAATGTCAAACATCAGGCTGGCATTTCAACTCTGCCTATCCTATCACATGCTGTGGTTGAGAGGAGACCCAAAGGGGCTTTGGATGACTCAAGGGAAAACACTCTTGGTGTCTGAAGAAGTCAGAGAGACTTTTGATCCAGTAAGCATTCCAGTGCGTTCCATTTTCTTTTCCTTCTTTCATTTCCTCTTTTGTTTTTTTGCTACCAAAGTTACCGATAAGGCTCAGTGCCTATACTACTTCACTATTCCCAGTGGCCATTCATTTTTTTCTTCTTCTTCTTACTTTTTTTTTTTCTTTCTGGCCTCCAGAGTTATCACTGGGGCTCAGTGCCTACACCAAAAATTCACTCTTCCTGGGGCTTCACCAGGGCTACTGCTGGGGCTTACTGCTTACACTACTTTACCATTCATTCCCAGTGACCACTTTTTGTCCTTTTTCCCTTCCTTCCTTCCTTCCTTTCTTCCTTGCTTCTTTTCCTTCTTTCTCATTTCTTTTTCTTACTAGAGGGTGAGAGATAGAAAGAGATAGAGGGGAGAGAGAGAGAGAAAAGAAGAAGAAGAAGAAGAAGAAGAAGAAGAAGAAGAAGAAGAAGAAGAAGAAGAAGAAAAAGAAGAAGAAGAAGAAGGAGAAGGAGAAGGAGAAGGAGAAGGAGGAGAAGAAGGAGGAGAAGGAGGAGGAGGAGAAGAAGGAGGAAGAGAAAGAGGAGGAGGTGAAGAAGGAGGAAGAGAAAGAGGAGGAGGAGAAGAAGAAGGAGGAGGAGGAGGAAGAGAGGAATAGATACCTGTAGCACTGCTCTACAACTTGTGAAACTTTCTCCCTGGGGAGCTGGGACTCGAACCCAGGTCATCCTGCATGGTGCCATGTGCCATTTTCATCTTTCATCCAGATGTTTAGCAGCATAGCTGTAGTCTACATCGAGGCTCTCCGAAATAAATTGCAGGGGTTACTGAAATGGCCACCGAGGAACCATTCTCTTGTAACAGTGTTTTGAGACGATCCAATGTGGGGGAGGGGGTAAGTGTGGGGGCCTTTTTGAAGCAACGTCTCTCCAACTTTACCACAGTGCTGGCACAACGTTCCCCCACTCCCACCTCAACACTATTTGACATGGAAACCAATGAACCACTGACAAAAAAAAAACCACCTTGTTAAGCGGTAGGAGCTGAGAGGCAAAGCTTGATAGTCATTTGTTTGCCAAGGGAGCGAAGCTTCCAGAGCAGCTCAGATCAGAGTGGGAGGCCTGGGGATGGGAGGGGCTGTCTAAGCGATAAGCCCTGTGGAGTCAAAGTGACAATGATGACATTTTCACATCACCTCCATTTTTTTTTAACTTTTTTTTCCTCATTTGTTCTTTATAATGACTTCAAAAACATTTATGAATTACCCAGAAGCAGTTTTTCATTGGTGACAACAGAGCAATTAGTGTCCAAATGTTGTTGGAGGGGTTGGGAAGGAGCGACAACCACTAATAGTTCGCATCTGAGTGCCAGACAGTGCACTTTTTTTTTTTTTTGACCTCCAGAGTTATAACTGGGGTTCAGTGCCTGCACCAAACACTCACTCTTCCTGGGGCTGTCTTTTTTCCATTGTTGTTGTTGTTGTTGCAGTTATTGCTGTTGTTGTTGTTGGATAGGACAGAGATCAAGGGGAAGACTGAGGGGGGAGAGAAAGACAGACACCTGCAGACCTGCTTCACTGCTTGTGAAGCGACCCTCCTACAGGTGGGGAGCCGGGGGCTCGAACTGGGATCCTTAAGCCAGTCCTTGCGCTTCACACTATGTGCACTTAACTTGGTATGCTACCACCTGGCTCCTTATTAATTTGTTTTTAATCTACTATAATCTACTAGAATTGTTGGAATTAGTACATGATCAGTTCAAAATAACCATGGTGAAACAGGAATAATATGATACAATGATAACCATGGTGAAACAGGAATAATAATATGATACAATGATAACCATGGTGAAACAGGAATAATATGATACAATGGAAATTATTTTGAAATCTGAAAAGTTTGATTTGAGGACCCACTCACCCATTAGTGTGTGACCTTAGACTAGTCACTGACCTCAGAACTTCTACTTTCTCATCTTCAAAATTATGAAGATCATAATTCCTGCCTTAGTGGAGAAATTTGACAATGGATTTGAAAGCACATATTAAATTGTCAAAGGTCTTATGAACCCAAGCTTTCCTTTCCTTTTTTGTCTCACTTTTTTATTATCTTTATTTATTTGTTGGATAAAGACAGCCAGAAATTTAGAGGAAGGGAGAGAAAGATGGGGGAAAGAGAGAGAGAGAGACACCTGTAGCCCTGTTTCACCACTTGTGAAGCTTTCCTCCTGCAGGTGGGGACTGGAGGCTTGAACCTGGGTCCTTACACATGTGTGTGTTCAACCAGGCGCAACACCACCCAGCCCCTTAAAGCTTTCCATTTCTATTTACACAAAAGCCTCAAGCCCAAACACATTGTGTAAGAGGTGTCCACATGCATTTTTTTTTAAATCACAAATGCATTCTAAATTGTAGTCGACCCATCTTAGTCATGCTCTCTGTATATGGCCCAAGAATGGGCATTCAGAAAGTGACTTCTGTCCAGGGAAGTCTGGTTGGCATCATGCTGGCATCGGGAACATGGTGGCTGAAAAGAAAGTTAACATACAAAGCCGAACAAATTGTTGAACAATTATGGACCTAAAGGCTGGACTAGTGCAGATGAATAGTTCGGGGTGACCCCATCAATGTGTCCTGGAGCTCCGCTTCCCCTGAACCCCACCTTACTAGGGAAAGAGAGAGGCAGGCTGGGAGTATGGATCGACCAGTCAACGCCCATGTTTAGCAGGGAAGCAATTACAGAAGACAGACCTTCCACCTTCTGCAGCCCACAATGACCTTGGGTCCATACTCCAAGAAATAAAAAGAATGGGAAAACTATAAGGGGAGGGGATGGGATGTAGAGATCTGGTGGTGGGAATTGTGTGGAGTTGTACCCCTCCTATCCTATGCTTTTGTTAATGTTTCCTTTTTAAAATAAATGATAAAAAAAAAGAAAGTGACTTTGGTGGATGCCCCTTGACCGAACTTTTATGATCACAGACCTGACAGCGTTTTCAGTCTCCTACTCTGAGACAGCAAAGCCTCCATCAGTCTTACACACAGAAGGCCACCCAGCAACTAGTTCTAGTGACTGACAGTCACGTCAGACCCTCCAGTCTGTTCCAGCAGCAGTTCCTCTTCTCTCAGGAAAAGGGAACTCCATTCACCCAATTGCTCAGAGCAAAAAAGTAAGAACCATCTATGATTCCCTTATGACATTCAACTCCCTGAAGAGCCAAACTCCCACTCCACCCCCGAAGCTGCCATTTACGCCTTCAAAGTTCATTCTAAATTAAACCAGACCTTCCCTCTTCCACCAAAGCCACCTAATTTCAGCCTTGCTGCCTGTTCTTCCTGCAGCAACAAGGGAAACCCGTTTGTTTGTTTGTTTGTTTGTTTGTTTATGCCTCCAGGGTTATTCCTAGGGCTTGGTGCCTGCACTACAAAGCCACTGCTTCTAGTGGCCACTTTTCCCCCATTTTCTTGGATAGGACCCAGAGAAATTGAGATCAACAAAGTCGACTGGAATACCTCCAAGAGTTCTCTGTCTCCTTCAGAATAAAAGCTACTGAAGTCCATCATAGTCTAAAAGGCCACAGAGAAGCTGATGTGACCTCCTGCACCTCTGACCTTCATCTCCTGTCCTCTCCTCGATTACAGTCATTCTAGTGTTCTAACCCATCAGTTAGCCCCTTGCTTAAGAAAAAAATAAAATAAAAAATTAAAAAACTGTGCATGTCAGTAACCTTGCCTGCATCATCTTTATCCCCAGATGTACTTACGAGTTTCATTTCCCCACTTAACCCAGGAATCTGCATGAATGTCTTTTCCTTGGAGAGAACCTTTCTGTCCCCTCTGCGGCCTATTTTCTCCCTGCTATGTCGTGTCAGGTCACATCAGGGTGTATTATACTCTGTGTTATATCAGACCATGCTACCTTGGTATTTTAGATTACAACAGAGGTTTTTGTTTATCATCTGTCCCCCTGCTTTCAAAAAATGTAATCCCCCCAGGGCAAGCATTTGGTGGGCTCTGTCCTCACCACTTGCCCAGGACTTCAGAGTAAGCTGGAACATTGTAGATCATGACATGCTGGGAAATTGTGCCAATGCAGTCACATCTGCCATGTTGTCCCCTCAGGCTACTGCTAGTTCCCGCGAGAGTTGGGACATTCTCGGAGTGCCTGTTCAGCCATGTTGTGCCCTCAGGACACTGTCTATATCCCCACGATATCTGGAGTGCTCTGGTTACTCCTCCCCCCTCCCATTCTCACAGAGTTATCATCCTATCCTGGAGTGCTCTGGTTACTCCTCCCCCCTCCCATTCTCACGAGAGTTATCATCCTATCCTGGAGTGCTCTGGTTACTCCTCCCCCCTCCCATTCTCACAGAGTTATCATCCTATCCTGGAGTGCTCTGGTTACTCCTCCCCCCTCCCATTCTCACGAGAGTTATCATCCTATCCTGGAGTGCTCTGGTTACTCCTCCCCCCTCCCATTCTCAGGAGAGTTATCATCCTATCCTGGAGTGCTCTGGTTACTCCTCCCCCCTCCCATTCTCACGAGAGTTATCATCCTATCCTGGAGTGCTCTGGTTACTCCTCCCCCCTCCCATTCTCACGAGAGTTATCATCCTATCCTGGAGTGCTCTGGTTACTCCTCCCCCCTCCCATTCTCAGGAGAGTTATCATCCTATCCTGGAGTGCTCTGGTTACTCCTCCCCCCTCCCATTCTCACGAGAGTTATCATCCTATCCTGGAGTGCTCTGGTTACTCCTCCCCCCTCCCATTCTCACAGAGTTATCATCCTATCCTGGAGTGCTCTGGTTACTCCTCCCCCTTCCCATTCTCGCGAAAGCTGCTCCTATAAAAACCCTTTGTTTTCCGCACCTCTCTCTCTTGCCGGCGCTCCACTCTGGTGTTCAGACGCAGGAAAGGTTACTGCGTGAGGCGACCATTTTCTCTACCTCCACATGGCCCAACCTGCTTCTCTAACACCCACCTCTGAGGTGCCAGCGCGAATAAAGATTTGTGTTTCCTCTTCGCTCCGGACCCTCTCTCTCTCTTCTCTGCGGCCCGCGCACTACAACATCTGGCTCTACAACAATGACAGGCAAGGAGAGGTCTCTTTATGCCCATGAAGAGATGAGAGCTGCCTTTTGACTTGAGTGCATACTTAACCCAGCGTGGTCAATAGTACAGTCAGGGCTTCAGAGAGGACCAAGCACAAACGAAAAGGTGGTACAGACCCAGCACAGAGACACCTTGGCAGCAGCATAATGAGCCTCATAAAAACCTTCTCTGGAAGGAGCCAGGTGACACACACACTACAGTGCACAAAGGCCCAGGTTCAAGCCCCTGGTCCCCACCTACAGGGGGAAAGCTTCATGAGTGGTGAAGCAGGGCTATAAGTATCTGTCTTTCTTTTATCCCTATCTCCCCCTGCCTTCTCAGTTTCTCTCTGTATCTATCCAATAATAAATAAATAAATTAATTAATTAAAAAACTCTCCTCTGGGTAACAAAGGCCTTCAAACTCAAGGGCACAAGCCCCAAACCTAATTCTCTTGGCTCTGCTTTCACCAGGAACTCTGGGATAAAATATGATCTCCTAACTGGTATAAATCTATGAGGTGTCTGTGTGTGTGTGTGTGTGTGTGTGTGTGTGTGTGTGTGTAGGGTAGGCAATGGTACATGTGGTTAAGCGCACAGATTACCAAACACAAGGGGACCTGGGTTCAAGGCCCCACTCCCCACCTATAGGGGGTCCACTTCACAAGCAGTGAAGCAGGCCTGTAGATGTCTATTTTTCTTTCCCTCTCTGCCCCAATTTCTCTCTGTTCTATCTAATAATAATAAAAAGAAAAGAAACAGGGTCGTGTGATGGCGCACCTGGTTGAGCCCATATATTACAATGTGCAAGGACCCAGGTTCGAGCCCCCAGTCCCAACCTACAGGGGGAAAGCTTTACGAGTGATGAAGCAGGGCTGCAGGTGTCTCTCTGTCTCTCTCCCTCTATATCACCCCCGCCCTCTTGATTTCTGGCTGTCTCTATCCAATAAATAAAGATAATAAAAAAATTTAAAAAATAATAAACCAAAAAAAAAAAGAAAGAAAAGAAATAGAAAACATGGCCAATGGGAACAGTAGATTCATAGTGCCAGCACTGAGTCTCAGTGATAATGCTGGAGACGAAATAAATAAAATAAAATAAAATAAAATAAAATAAAATAAAATAAAATAAAATAAAATAAAATAAAATAAAATAAAATAAAATATCTATGAAGCAGGAAGGGGATTTTTGAGGGGGGCAGTGCCTAGCAAATGAAGGAGAAACTTCTCCACCTATCTCTTGTTTCGCTGATATATTTTCTCATCTGTCCTTTGTAGGGGGCCTACTCTATGCTGTGCCAAACTGCCGCCTTGTCTCATTCTGGGTAGTCAATGGCCAAATGGATCCGTACAATCAAAACCACTAGACTCGTCCTGCCCGTCCTTAATTTCCTTTATGTATTTCCTTGTCACCTCGTCACAGTTCACTTTCCCTAGAAGCTTCCCCACTGCTTCTTTCATTTGGTCAGTTTCCCACAAATTTAAAAGAAGTGTATAAACTTGTAGTCCTGATGCCTCCTTAGGATAGCATTTCTTACAAAGGTGCCTATGTACATAGTAAATAGTAAATGAAAGGTATATATATTCCTCCTGCTGGCTTGTCCTGTATCAGCTTAATTTTTGGGCCCAGCCACAGAACCTAAGAAGACAGAGGAAGTACTTTTTCTCCCCTGAAGAACCACAGTCTAAACATTGCTGCCTCTTTAACGCGTTTCTTTTTTTCTCTTTCTTTTTTTCTTTTTTCTTTTTATTTACCTATCTATTTATTTTTTAATTTATTTTCCCCTTTTGTTGCCCTTGCTTTTTTTTTAATTGTTGTTGTAGTCATTATTGTTGTTATTGATGTCCTCATTGTTAGATAGGCCAGAGAGAAATGGAGAGAGAAGGGGAAGACAGAGGGAAGGGGAGAGAAAGACAGACACCTGCAGACCTGCCTCACCGCATGTGAATCGACTCCCCTGCAGGTGGGGAGCCGGGGGCTCAAACCGGAATCCTAATGCCTTGTGCTTAACACACTGCACTACCGCCCAACTCCCATCTTTAAAGCATTTCTACAGAATCAAAACATTCTAGACATAGATGGGTTGGACCTCTAAGTTAGCTCCTGCCAGGGAGAGACACCCTCTCCCCCTAGAAATTGTAGATCCAGGAAGCAGACAAGGAGACTAAACAACACTGACTACTGCATGGGCTTTGGGCAGTTCTTTCTCTGACACCCCAGAGGCTGTGAGAGGCACACACAGTCTCCCCTTAAGCCCTGGGAAGGTTTGCTCCAAGGGGACTTCAGTCTATTGGCCCAGCCGAAACTGGCATCAAGCAGTTCGCCCCAGAAAAAGGTGAACTTTTAGCCTGAATAGTGATTGTGAAACTCCTTGGGTTTCAATTCCTAGGGGCTATCTCTTTTGCCAGTTCTCTTGAAATGTCTCAGCTATGGAAGCATGTCACCATCAAAGCGTTTGCAAATATCCTTCAAGGGGGATAAGATAGCCTCTGGCTTGAGACACATGCTCACCCCAGAAATACACCCAGTTCCTGCCCTGAAGCAGGCATAAGAGATGGACCAGTATTTGTCTCACATGTCTAAGGAGGCAATTTTCTTTTTTTTTTTAAAAAATTTTAATACTTTATGTATTTATTTGTTAGATAAAGACAGAGATTTAGTGAGGAGATAGAGAGAGAGAGAGACCTGCAGCACTGTTTCACCACTTGTGATACTTTCTTTCTGCAGGTGGGAACCAGGGGCTTGAAATTGGGTCCTTGACACTGTAATGTGAGTGCTTAACTAGGTGCTCCACTGCCTAGGCCCCTCCCTTTTTTAAAAAACACTTTTTTCTTTTTAAGTATTTATTTTGTTTTCTTATTATTGGATAGAGACAGAGAGAAATTGAGAGGGAGAGAGAGACAGAGAGATATCTGCAGCCCTACTTCACCACTCATGAAGCTTTCCCTCAGCAGGTGAGGAACTGGGATTTGAACCCAGGTCATGTATGCGCTTAACCAGGTGCGCCACCGTCTGTCCCCAAGAAGGGGGAGTTTTTAAGCAGGCCTCACTAAGTCTTCATATAAGCATTTCCCTCTTGCCTTGCAAGGCTGAAAAGCCCTTTCTGCAGTTCCCCAATCTGTGGACCCTCTGCAGTATATTGTCTTTACCAAAAACAAAGTAAAAATCCTTCACAAGACATTCAAATCTCATACAAACATCACTTCTTATGATCCCCCCACGACCCCCTCCCGAAACTCTCATCACACTCTGCACAGATATTACAAATAAGCAGAATTATTCTTCTCTCCAGAGCATGCTGAGAGAGAGAGGGGAGAGAGAGAGAGAGAGATGCTACTTTCCTGAAGATTGTTTCTTTGACATTCACGCTCCAACAAGGATAGTCTCTTCTGGGCCTAATTTGACTCCTTTACGTGCCAAGAGGGAACTTCCTCTCTGAAGGGCGGGCGCAGAGACATCTAAAGAGGCCCTTTAAGAGGTACTTTATAATTGCCTTGGGTTTCCTAGAATGTTTGGAGAATCGTGTGTATTGATTAGCTGTCTCTTTCAAAATGCTTAAAGTTCTCCGATTCTTTCATATTTTTAAAGAGGATTAAAAGTGGAGGCAGAGAGAGAGGGGGGAGACAGCGAGGTATCAAAAGATCATACTAACTCACGCACGCATAGTTTCTAGTTAAGAGAAATGTGACCTAAAATTCCATACGATGCGATGACATCCTCATAAGGACAGTGGGAATTGACTCATCTTGATGGATTTGAAATTAGGACGCAGAGATAGGAGAGACAGCTCTGAGTCCTTGAGACTTGAGTCATAACCTAAAGCTACACTGTTCAAGACTGCACAGTGACTTCTGGAGTCTAGGGCTGAGGTCAGGGACATATGACCTTCAGCTGCCAAAAAGAAAGGGAAGTGGAGACCTGACGGTGCCACAGTGCTGTGTGTCATTTAGCGTGAAAAACGTGCTATTCCGAGACCAGTGTTCTAATACAGAATTCTGCTTCTGACCAATGACTGTTCACAAATGAACAACAACAGCAAGAAAGAACCCTAAATCTGTGACCAATGATACAGTAGCAAAATTCGCACGTCACCAGAGTTCAAGTTGCTTTTAGTGTGGCTTGTTCGTTTCATTTATTTATTTATTTATTTATTTATTTATTTATTTATTTTTCCATCATTGTGCCCTGTCTACAGAGTTTCTCAACATTTTTTCTTGTTGTCTGGATCTCTCCTGATCATCCCAGGGGATCCATATTTGGCTTATCTCCTGAAGGACTCACTGGTGACACACTGATACTCCACGGCACAAGGTTAGAGGCTCTGTTAGTAACACTAGCACTAGAATTAGAGACAGAATAGCTGGGTCCCACTCCTGCTTAGTGCTGTTAAAAGTGTGACTTGTGTAAATCACTTAGTTTTCTGAGTCCTGTTGCTATACCAGGAAAAAGGAAAGAAAAGGAAAGAGAAGGGGAGGGAAGGGAAGGGAAGGGAAGGGAAGGGAAGGGAAGGGAAGGGAAGGGAAGGGAAGGGAAGGGAAGGGAAGGGAAGGGAAGGGAAGGGAAGGGAAGGACAAGACAGGACAGGACAGGGGAATGGGAAAGGGAAAGGAAAGAAAAGAAAAGGAAAAAAAAAAGCAAAGAACTAATTATCTGAAATAGGCACTATCTCAGGTGAGATAATCACAGCCATAGATTAAATTAACCTTCCAAAATGAGGGGAGACGGAGAGTGTGGAACTCTGCCTGCAGTCTTACAATCTTGCAAGCCACTCTTAATCACAAATAAATAAAATATGAATATATATTTATAGACAGGAGAATGATATAGTAAGCATGGCAAAGTATAAATAAAGACTTGATAACACTGGATGAAACGTAAAATTTTATGTATTCTATTTGAGAGAGAGTCATAGATCAAAACACTACTCATCTCTGGCATATAGTGGTTCAATATTATAATACAGCATCTTGGAGGGGTAGTACAGACACTCTCTGTCTCAAGCATGAGATCCCTAGTTCGATTCCTGACATTACACATGCCAAAATGATGTTCTGTTTCCCCTTCTCTCTCTGTTAATAAATAGATAAATATATTTTAAAATGATAAAGTAAAACATCTGATGTGATTAAGCAGGTGTGCTTCCCACATGTTTATTTTAATAGCATATATAGCTCTTTTAGTTCAGGATACTCAAATCTTTAAAAAAAATTTTTTAATTATCTATTTATTATTTATTGGATAGAAACAGCTATAAATAAAGAAGGAAGGGGGAGATAGAAAGGGAGAGACACAGAGAGACACCTGCAGTCCTTTTTCACCACTCATGAAGCTTTTCCTCTGCAGGTGGGGACCCGGGGCTCGAACCTGGGTCCTGTGCACTGTAGCATGTGTGCTCAACCTGGTGTGCTACCGCCCGGCCCCAGTACTCAACTCTTAAACCATCTCTGCAAGATGCAGATACTCAGCTGTCTTAGGTCATTTATTTATTTGTTTATTTATTTATTTACTTACTTTCTGGATAATGTCTCTGTGGATGAGACAGTATGGGTGGATAGGGAATCAATCCACATGTCAAGCCCCGAATAAAAGAGAATATTATTATTTTTCGTAGTTTTCATTATGATAAAGACAGAGATATAGGGCAAAAGAGGGCAAGCAAGAAAGAAAGATACCTGCAGCCTGCTTCAGTATAAATAAATAAACAGGGGGACTGGCAGCCATGCACCTACTTGAGTGCATGTGTCACAGAACACCAGGACCCAAAACGCATAAGAAAAGCTTCACAGGCAGTGAAGCAAGGCTGCAGGTGTCTCTCTGTTTCTCTCCCTCTACATCCCCCCTCTCCTTTTGATTTCTCTCTGTCTCTAGTCAATAATAAAGTAAAATAAAGAATGTGGAAGAGCTTTCTAATAATAAATAAATTAAACGAGGGAAAAGCCAGTTCCTGAATCTCCCAAGGATCACTGCCCAGTGGTTATGCCCTTGGAGCCAAAAGGCTTGGCACCCCCCTTAGAGAACTGGGTGAGTCTGGGGTCTTCACTCTCCATTTTATTATCATGTTTTTACACTGCACTGCACCGAAGTCCGCATGCTGAATCTTCTCTAACAGCCCAGATTCAAATGTGGGAAAGCAAAGAAATAACAGCTCCTGGAACCATTTTCCCTCTCTCTCTTTTTCAAAATGGCCTTTGAGGAAGTTAGAGTTAGAACAAAGGAAGTAAGACAGAATCTTTGTTTTGGTTTTCTTTTCAGCTTTCCCGTAACCCTAGGGTCCACCCTCCCTGTGCCCGTTCCACCGACAGGTCCCAGCTGCAGTCTCTTCTCTTCAGGGAAATCTCACTGGACTGTTCCCTGTATCAGGGAACTTCTCCACCCTTCTCCACCACAGCACCCAGATCCTCTTCTGTCTGTGACATCCCACAGTTGGTGCATGACACTGTGGTGCTGGTTGGTTAAGTGCCTGTCTTCCTGCTGAACTATCTGCTTCCTGAACAAGGTGACACAGGCTGTTTTGATTACTGCAGAGCCCACAGAGCCTTGGTCACTGCCTGGCAGACAGAACTAGGTGCTGTGTGTGCTGGGTGAACCCGCAGTCTGCTGGTGACCTTCACCTCCCTCCCCAAGGTCTGGCCCATCACCTGGAGCTGTGCCCAGAGCACATGCTGCAGGTGACATGGAGCCCAGGAAGTCATCTTCACTTCAGGAGGGGGCCAGCCTCCAACTCCAGGCCCTGAGTCATGGGGCTGCTGGCATCCAGGCATCTTGGAGACAACAATGCATTTGCAGTCGGGAGACTGCTTCAGACCACAGCTTCCCCATCTGTCAGGCAGAGTCATCAAAAGCACATCCTTCCCAGAGTGATTCTGAAGACCCCATGTGAAAAGTTGACGAGAAGTCTACCTATAACAAAGCTCTGAATGTCCTATTTTTTTTGCCCTTTATTATTATTTTTTTTTTACTGATTTAGTAGTTTGTAAGATTATAACATTACAGGGTATAAGAACATTATTTCTTTAAGTGACCAAGCAGAACTCCCTTCTGACATTCCTTAACATCCCATGTCCCCAAGGCCCTCACAGGTGTTTGATTCCAGGACTCTCATGACTTATCCTCTCATGATGCACAAGTGGAAACTGAAGCCCAGGCAGGGAGAGGGGTCTGTCACCAGCGCTTGTGGAGTGAGAGGAAGGACATGACTGCAGCCTGGGTATCTGGTATCTCCAGCCTCTGTCCACCATAGTGTCTCCCCTGATATATCACTTGGTTCATTCTCTATTATTCTGCATGTCTCCTGCTCCCCTTGAAACCACTCTTGGGGGCTGGGTGGTGGTGTACCGGGTTAAGTGCACATAGTTTTATGCACGAGTTCGAGCCCCCGCTCCCCCACCTTCAGTGAGGGCACTTCACAAGTGGCAAAGCAGGTCTGCAGGTCTCTCTCTCTCCTATCAAATAAAATGGAAAAAGAAAAGGGTGTCAGAAGCAGTGGATTCATAGTGCTGGCACTAAGCCCCAGTGATAACCTTGGAGGTAAAAATAAATAAGTAAATAAACAAATAAGTAAGAAAGAAACCATTTACTACCCTCATTGCACAGACAAGTGACACAACATGGTACCAGCTCCATCGTTTTTTTAAAGAAGATTTTTTTTTAGTATTTATTTATTCCCTTTTATTGCCCTTGTTGTGTTATTGTTGTAGTTATATTGTTGTTATTATATTGTCATTGTTGTTGGATAGGACAGAAAGAAATGGAGAGAGGAGGGGAAGACAGAGAGGGTGAGAGAAAGACAGACACTTGAAGACCTGCTTCACTGCTTGTGAAGTGACTCCCCCTGCAGGTGGGGAGCTGGGGGCTTGAACCAGGATCCTAATGCCGGTCCTTGCACTTTATGCCACGTGCGCTTAACCCACCGCGCCACCGCCCGACTCCCCTAGCTCCATGGTTTTTGGCAACCACAGTTGTTAGAGACCCTGTAATATCTGTGTATAGGTTAGTCTGACCCTTCTGCTAACACCGCTCCGATTTTTCCACTTACTGGTGGTTTTCATGAAACACTTTGCTCCTTGGTATCTTCCCATACTGAACTAGTTTCTTCCTGAAAACCTACATAAACATTTCTCTTCAGAAGAGAATTAAAAAAAAAAAATTAGTGCTTTAATAATGATTAACAAGATGGTAGAATAACAGGGGTATAATTCCCTCCACCAGGGCAAAAGAGAATGTTTTCTGTTCAGTGTTACCTGCCTGAGGAGGAAGAAGCTAGAAGATCAAAGCCCAAGTTAGCTGAACTGGGGACTGACTGAAATGGGGGGGGGGCAGGGATGAATCATGAAGGGGAAGAGCAGAGAGTGTGCTGAGTGGTCAGGGCATCTGTCCAGTGCCCGCCCACTGTCCTCCCCTGCCTTGTCATTTAGTTCTGACAGCAGACTTCATAAGAGGATGGGTTAGTTATTGTGTCCTTCTAGGACCTCAGAGTGTGTCCTTACTTAAAAACAATGCTTTTGGAGATAAAATTTAAGATGAGGACATACTGAATTAGAGTAGATTCTAGTCCAATGAAGATGGCCCTTAGCCCTCTCAGGACCTTGGCTCTACCATAAAGCAACGACACTAAGGAGAGCCTCAGTCTCCAAAAGGAGGCTGGAGGTGTCCTGCTCTGCCACTTGAAAAAAAACTGGTCCTGAAATGAGTGCAACCTGCAATGTTCCTCAGATGTGACCATGCGCTATAGGCTCAGACCAATAGGGACTTAGAGGTCACACAGGCTCTGGCACTAATTATAAATATGCATTTACACCTGCCCTGGAGCAGGTGGATGGAGGTAAATAGCTAATGTTAGCCACAATTCTTTTAAATTTTATTTATAAAAAGGAAACACTGACAAACCCACAGGATAAGAGGGGTACACATTTTTTATAGGAGTGGGAGCTACTCCCTGCCCTAATCCAACTTTCTAGCCCTTTTCTCCACTCTGACAGCATTCTCTCAGACAATATTCTCATCCAACCTCAGGCTAGCTACCAAACTCAAGCAAAGCTACTATAGCTGTGTGTCCCCAGGAACATGCCTAAAATGGTTCTCCCAGCTTTCTTCTACCCGAAAATCCCTAATCTCATCTGCTCTGACCCTACTTTCTGGTTCCTGTTCATTAACCATCTTGTCTCAACTTAGGTCATGCCACCTTCCAGACACCAGGCTGCAGATGCTATCATGACTCCACCCCAACTTCTCTGGGCAGACGACCTCACCAGTGTGTCCTGGACCCTCGCATCTCCAGAGCTCTGATACACTAGGGAAAGATAGAAACAGGCTGGGGGTATGGATAGACCTGTCAACGCCCATGCTCAGCAGAGAAGCAGCTACAGAAGCCAGAACTCCTACCTTCTGCTCCCCATAAACAACTTTGATCCAGACTCCCAGCAGGAAAGGAGTGATAGAAGGAAGACAAGAGGACTCAGCACTCCAGCTCCATCAGCACCCAGAGAGAGAAGGAAAAGGAGAGGGACATACGGAGGCAGTTATGGTGTCATGAGTGCCTTAGAGGGAAAGAGAGGACTGAATCAGAAAAAGAAGGGGCAACTTTGTATTAAGTGTGGACAGATAGTTGTAGAGAATATGGTTGGCCCATGTCTGAAACTTCAGGGGAACTGTGGTGGCTTGCAGTGGGGAGAGTGAAGATTCAGAATTCTGGTGGTAGGAATGGTAGGGATTCAAACCCCTGTTGACATGGAATTCTGTAAAAAAAATAAATAAAAAATTTTAAAAAGAAAAAAGAAAGGAAAGAAAGAAGAGAAAAAGAAAAGAAGAAGAAAATTATTGCCCTTATAAGAAGGCAAGCATCATACACACACACACACACACACACACACACACACACACACACACACACACAAATACACACACACACACACACACAAATATACACACACACACAAATACACACACACACAAATACACACACACACACACACACACAAATACACACACACACACACGCATGTACACAAAATAACACTATGATGATGAAGGTGGAGACAGGAATGATCTATCTTCAGGCCCAGGAATGCCAAGTGTTTCTAGCAACTATCAGAAGTTAAAAAGAGATAGGACAGGTACTTCTAGATACTGTCAGACTCTTAACACCTTTGCATCTGCAGCCTCTCGGATACTGAGAGAATAAATGGAATTTTCTTTCTTTTCTTTCTTCTTTTCCTTTTCTTTCCCTTTCTTTCTTTCTTTCTTTCTTTCTTTCTTTCTTTCTTTCTTTCTTTCTTTCCTTCTATGCCTACTGTTTCTAAGTCATCCAGAGGGTGTTAATTTGCTCCAGCAGCTCTAGAAAAATGAGCAGAAGATATAGTAAAAGTCTCACAACACAGATTAAGTTAGAAAGTGTTTCAGACTTTCAAAGTTGTAGAATGTTTCAGATCCAACATCTTTGATCTTTATAACGGGAACACAAGGAAAGGCTGGGGGTGGGGGTAGATCCTGTGATGAGTATTCATTTTATGGGCATGACAACTGAGGCTAGAGATAAAAAGTCAAAATGCCAAGGGCGTATATGGGCGCTGCTCTCTGCCCTGACCCAGCTTTCTAGTCCTGTTCCTGACTCTGTCACCATCTTCCCAGGCAATACTTTTAGCCCACCTTCATGTTAGTTGTCAGGCTCAGGCAAAAATGACTGAAGTCATGGGCCCCTTGAAACATAACTAAAATAGATTTCCTAGCTTCTTTCAACATGAAAACCCCTAATCTCATCTGCTATATTCTTACCTTTAGGTTCCTGATTATTAAACAAGTTTTTCTGCTTTATATCTTTTTTTCTCTCTTTTTAAAATTTTTTTTTAAATTTATTTTTAAAAAGTATCTCAACTAGTAGTGTGGGGTTTGCCTGTCTGAGGTTCCCAATTTAACCCTTGGTGGCTGGACACTATAGCAGTGCTCTGGCTTGTCTTCTTACTCTTTGTCCTCTCTCTCCCCCCCCCCCATATGTAATAAATAAAATAAATATATTTTTAAATAAGTGAAAACACCATTGTCTACCCTGTCCCTGTTCCCTTTTCCAGACAGGGATTCTGATCTTTATCCCAGGCCCGTCCTATCCATCCATGTCTGTCTGGATGGCTTCGTGACAGTGTGAACCCTCAGGCATCTGTAATACCTCAGGCAGCTTTTTCCAGGATACCAGCTTGACCTGTCTCAACTTCCCAACTCTTTCTGACTTGAAAGGAACCAAGAAAGAATTAAAATCAAAACAAAACAACAACAACAACAAAAAAAAAACTTGTGGATTTTGACCCACCTATTTGAACACACAAGTTACCATGTGCAAGGACCTAGCGTAAGCCCCAAGTCTCTACCTGCAGGGGAAAGCTTCATGAATGATGAAGTAGAGCTACAGGTATCTCCTTCTATCCCTATTTCTCTTTCCCCTCTCAATGAAAAACAAACACACACACACACACACACACACACGCACACACACACCACCACCACCAAACTCATCTTATTTTTAATAAGATAGAAACAGTCTTGATCTAATAAAACAATATTGAACTACATTTTAAAAGGTGGAGAGCAACCTGAAATGGAATTGGCATATGGCACCAAAGTAAATGACTCTGGGCTTTGTGTGTGTGTGGATTGAGGGGAGAATACAGGTCCAAAAAAGATGATAAAAGACCTAGTGGGGGTTGTATTCTTATATGGAAAACTGGTAAATATTATGCATGTAGAAAATATTGTATTTACTGTCGAATGGAAAACATTAAATCCCCAATAAAGAAGTTAAAAAAAAAAAGGTGGAGAGCAGTCAGCTTGTTATCTGAACCTGAACCATAGAAAAAATAAGCAAATATATAAAAAAAATATAGATAGTTATAGAAATAACAGTCAACCCACTACTATGACCTTGGAAGAAAGGTTGTTCCTAATGCAGCAATGGAGACACAGAACTCTGGTGGTGGGAATGGGGTAGAATTGTGCCCCTGTTATCTCATCATTTCATAAATCAATACTAAATCACCAATCAAAAAAAGAAGTCATCTCCCTTAAAGCGCTTTCAAAAATTAAATAAGAATATTAAAATGAGATAAAATCATTGTTTGGGGTGCCAAGATTTTAGTGAATTGACCTAGGGTTATATTTACTGTTATGTGAAATAGTTACCACTAAGGAGGGTGGGATAGATAGCATAATGGTTATGCAAAGAGACTCTCATCCCTGAGGCTCCAAAGTCCCCAGGCTCAATTCCCCATACCATTCTAAACCAGAGCTGGTCAGTGCTCTGGAAGAAAAAAAAAAGGAAGGAAGAAAAAGAATGAAAGACAAAAAGGAAGGAAGGAAAGAAGGAAGGAAGGAAGGAAGGAAGGAAGGAAGGAAGGAAGGAAGGATGGAAGGAAGGAAGGAAGGAAAAAAAAAAAAAACAGTTACAATTAGAAGGGATTAGAAAGATCACCAAAGGACCATGAGTCAGAGGTGTGTGCTGTCTAGAAAGGTTAATGTGGCAGTCATAAGAGAGACAGATTAGAGGGAAGACTGAAAAATCTATCAAGGATATAGAAAGAAAGGTCTGAAGGGGAGAGAGTCCAGGGTTACAAGAGTTTGGATGAAAAGAAGATCAAAGCTGCATAGCAAATGCAGTTACACTTCGCTCTGGTTGGTTGGACATCAAGTCGAGATTTCAATAGTCCTGTGAGAGTGAAAGGGAAAGAAATAGAAAAGATAGGCAGGAAGACAGCTGGGTGTTTGCAGCACTGAGGTCCACGAGGCCAGGTAGCCCTCACCACTTCTAGGAATCCTTGCCAGCACATAATTTTCTCTCGCCATTTTGTTTCTGTCATGAAATCATCCTGGTCTGTTCATCTCTAGACTTTTTTTTTCTTTTCTAGTGATAGAAATGTTAACTTCTTGTTCAAATATTAACACTTTTGTCCAAATCATTGAGATGCTCAGTTTTCTGGCTCTTGTAACCAAACAAGTCAATATTTAGAGTTCTTCATTTTCCCCACAATAATATTCTCCTCTGAAGGCATAGTTAAGGTACTTCATCCCCAGAAAAAGAAGCTTCTTGTTCTCCCTCCCAGAGTTCCCATATTCTATCTGTTTCCAAAGCTCATGATTTCTCTTTTATTAATAAATATATTTAAATTGTATCTTTATTTTTTAAATATTTGTATTTATTTTATTTTTAGTAAGAGAGAGACATTCAGAGAGAAAGACACTGATGTCACCCCTGTTATCACTGTGGTATCACAGCATATCCTTATGCGATCACGCCCTACAGTTTCTCCTCAAGTGTTTCAGCCTTATTTTTCCAATCTCACAGCCTTGATATTGCTACTGTTTAGGTGACCTGGCATCCATTCCCCCCTCTTCATGTGCCTACTGCAAACACTGCTGACAGCTGCCATGCATGACCTTGAATGACAGGCTCAAAACCTGCTCGAATAATCTGATTTTCAGTCTGATTTTCAAGAATAACATTTGATGGGGGTTAGGCAGTGGCACACCTGGTTAAGTGCACACATTACAATGCACAAGGACTCAGGTTCAAGCTGCTGGTTCCCACCTGCGGGGGGAAAATTTAAGAGTGAGGAAGCAGGGCTGCATGTGTTTCTGTTTTTCTCCCTCTCTGTCTTCCACTCCCCCTCTCAATTTCTGTTTTTATCCAACAGCAAAATAAATAAAAATGAAAATAAAAAAGAATAATACCTGATTAGTATGACACTGTTTTCACCTTTTCCCAGTATGAATTTTAGCTGTACAGTGGTCAGTCTCCTTTCAAAAACACAATGCTTATTCCCAGTGCTAGAATTCACTTCCTGAAATACCTTTTTCTTTTCCTGCCACCAAAGTTATTGCTGGGATTTGACGCCATTTCCACCCTCTTCTTTCCTTATTTCTTTTGCTATTTAGACCAAGAGAAATAGGGAAAGAAAATAAGAATGAGAGGGAGAGCTAAAGAGAATAATCTTTAGCATACTCTACCGTTTCTGAACCTTCCTCCTCACCCCCACCCTGTACACATAGACACCCTGCAGGTTGGTTTGAACCTGGGCCTTTGCCTATTGATGTGTGTACTCTACTGGGTGCACCACATCCAGCTCCTGAAATAATTTCTTTCCCTTTCCTTAGCTACTATGCATATTTCACCATCTCCCTCTTTCAAAAAGACTGCCTTAAGGATCCCGGTTCAAGCCCCCTGCTCCCCACCTGCAGGGGAGTCCCTTCACAGGTGGTGAAGCAGGTCTGCAGGTGTCTATCTTTCTCTCCCCCTCCCTGTCTTCCCCTCCTCTCTCCAATTCTCTCTGTCCTATCCAACAACAACAACATCAACAACAACAATAGTAGCTATAATAATAAAATAATAAGGGCAGCAAAAGGGAATAAATAAATAAATATAAAATTTTTTTTAAAGAATAAAAACAAAATAGAAAAAAAGAAGCAGTGCACCAGATTTTCATGCCTGAGACCCCAAAGGTCACAAGTCTTTTTAATAAAATTTTATTTATAAAATAGAAATATTGACAAGACCATAGGATAAGAGGGGTACAATTCCACACAGTTTCCACCACCAGAACTCCATGTCCCATCCCTTCCCCTGACAGCTTTCCTATTCTTTATCCCTCTGTGAGTATGGACCCAGGGTCATTGTGGGGTGCAGAAGGTGGAAGGTCTGGCTTCTGTAATTGCTTCCCCGCTGAACATGGGCGTTGACAGGTCGATACATACTCGCAGCCTGCCTCTCTCTTTCCATAGTGGGGCGGGGTTCTGGGGAAGTGGGGCTCCAGGACACACTGGTGGGGTTGTCTGTCTCCTCCTCTGTCTCAATACATGAATAAAGAAATTTCTGTTTTTCTTTAGAGAGAGAGAGAGAAAGAGAGAGAGAGATATTTCTTTGGTGTGGTGGAGACTGGGCTTGAACCATGTGTCATGCACATGGCAAAGCAGAACACTATCCAAGCCAGCTATTTCACTGTCCCTAAAAGAATGTTTTACAAAGAGAAAACTGAAATATATTTAGAACCTACAGGTTTGAGTGTTCCATTCTGGCAACACATTTGAATCACCTAGAGAATTATTAGAAGCAAAGATGGATTTCTCCCTCCCATTTCCCTTACTCGCCCTCTGCAGGTCTGAATTTGAGTGTTGGATGATTCTCTTTGTAATCAGGGGAAGAGACATTAGGAGAGGTAATCAGTGACCTCACATCTGTTTTAGAGACATAGACTCATAGGATGTGAGAGGAAGAGTTCCAACTTCAGTTTACCTTGCATGAGGGTGTGATCTCTGGAACTTATATCCCAGTGCCTGGCAAAGTACCCATCATCTAACCTGATGTCTGGTACACAGAAATCTACCTATGATTACTATATAAAAGAATAAATACTACATTTCTGTGGGAAACACTAGAATACACTGTCATTTTACTCTGAGAAGAGGATACAAAACACAACAAAGTAGAAACATAAATAATGGTGCTAGGCAGTGGCACAACTGGTTAAGTGTGTGCCAAGGACCCAGGTTCAAGCCCCTGGTCCCCACCTTCAGTGAGGAAGCAGTATTGCAGATCTCTATCTCTTTCTTTCTGCCTCTCTCTCTCTTTGTCTCTCTCTCTCTCTTTCTATCCCCCTTTCTTCTCAATTTCTCTCTGTCCTATCAAATACAATAAATAAAAAATAAAACTAAAAAAATAAATACAAATAGTGCTTGGCACACAGTAGTCATGGAAGAAATGATATGCACAATTGCAAATTTTATGGAAAGATTTTAAGATACATCCTGGCATATTAAGAGTAGGATCCTGTTGAGAAGGGTTCTCCACCCACTGTTTCCTTCAACAGGTCACAGTTTCCCACGTCAACCTCCCAGGTCTGAAGTGTTTCTATGTAAACACCTTCTCTGAACCCTCCTGAAGTCAACGCTGCTGTTCAAATCATCACATATACCAGGAACTGGGCTGTGTTCAAATGCGCCTGTGGGTGTCCTACTCAGCGATGATAGATGGATGGACGTAGGTCTCAATAACAGTCTTGGTGAGGACGGACATCAAGTCCGAGACAATGACCTTGACTTGCCACAGGTCTGAGTCACTCTGTGCGTAAAGGCAATTTTCTGGGGTTTCCTGGAGAGTAAATGACTCCTTGCTCATTTTTCAATGGTTTTCTGTAAAAATAAGATTTCAAAACTCTCAAACTGCCAGACTTCAGTGACCAATAAGCAATCCACGGTATCCTGTGACTCTCAGCTAGTCACCAACAGCTTTGCAAAAAGTGATCAGCAGGAGATAAGCAGGCTATCTGTGGGGTCTTTTACAAGTGAAGGTTCTAGGGCCAGGAAGACAGCATAGTGGTTATGCATGCATATTTCATGCCTGCAGCTCTGAGGTCCAAGCTTCAGTTGTTAACACCACTAGAAGCCAGAGTAGTGCAGTGCTCTGATCTCTCTGTTCCCTACCTTTCTCTAAAATAAATGTATCTACCATTCCTGGTGCCCTTTTTTTCTTTTCTCTAGATGGAGGATGAGAGATAGAGATGATAGAGATAGAGATGATAGAGACAGAGATAGAGGGGGCCAGCTGGTGGTGCACCTGGTTGAGCACTCACATTAGAGTGGGCAAGGACCCAGGTTCAAGCCCCCTGTTCCCACCTGGAGGTGGAAAGCTTCACAAGTGGTGAAGCAGGGTTGCAGGTGTTTCTCTGTCTCTTGCCCTCTCTGTCTCCCCCATCCCTCTCGATTTCTGACTTTCTCTATCCAATAAATAAAGATAAAACAAAAAATAATAAAATAAAATATTAAAAAAGAGTAGGAGATAGGGACAGAGTTAGCGTGTGGAGAGATAGAAGGAAAGAGACACCAGGGCATAGCTCTAAATGCTTGTGAAGCTTCCTCCCTCCAGGCCCTCCTGAGTCTTTTTTCTTTTTTTTTCCCCATGGTAACATGTGTTCTCTACCCCCAACTATGCTAGCGCTGTCTCTTCTGTGCATTGAGTTGAGGTCTTGCATATGCACCACTTGCATATGCTTCAGGACATGTTTTTCTTTTTCATTCAGGTAGAAAGACAGAGAGGGGAAAACACCACAACACTGTTGGGAGCTTCCTCCAGTGCCACTGCACTTGCCATGTGGTGCCAGGATTTGAATCACCTGTGCCGTAGGCATAACAAAGCGCCTGCTCCACCTGCGAGCTGCCTTCCCAGCCCTGCTGAGGAGTTTTGTGGCTTCTTCTCAAGTACTGAGTATTAGCCCCATGTCACATATGTATACAAAAGGTATAGATTCTTTCTCCCATGCAGAACTGTATCTTAAAAAGACATTTAGGGAGTAGTCAGGGGTTGCTCAGTGGGTTAAGCACACATGGCTCGAGCCCCCGGCTCCCCACCTGCAGGGGAGTCGCTTCACAGGCGGTGAAGCAGGTCTGCAGGTGTCTGTCTTTCTCTCCCTCCCTGTCTGTCTTCCCCTCCTCTCTCCATCTCTCTCTGTTTTATCCAACAACGACAACATCAATAACAACAACAATAACTGCAGCAACAATAAAAAAGGGCAACAAAAGGGGAAAAAAAAACAAATAAAAAAATACATATATGGAAGACTGGTTACCTAGTGTAGTGGCTCTGCAGAAAGGCCTTTATGAATGAGGCAGCAGAAAGGTCCAGGTTCAAACCCCAGTCCCACTGGACTTTTCTCCAATAAAAAAATAAATAAATTATATATATGAGAGAGAGAGAAAGAAAGAAAATTCAAAAACAAGTGAAAAACAAAACCACCAGAAAGAAGTTACAGGCAGAGGCCAAAGCTGACCCATGAGAAGTTTCAAAACTTGTCGACTCCTGGCACGGTGGAGCTATGATGGTGATGACCAGGTGAAGGAAAGACTCAAAGAGAGTGAATGACAAGGTGCCTATAATTGACCTACAGGGCATCTTGTCTTTCTACACCAACTTCTTGAGGAGTCATTCCTTCCTCCACTTTGACCTGAGCCGCCCACAAAGTTACCAGATTGGCGGTGGTCCCTATGGAGGTGGGACTACTTCGCTTACCTGCTTGCTCTCAGGTAGCTGGAATTATCGTCTAAGAATTCATTTTCATGGATTGAAATGAGCTTAAAATTTTCCCTGAGGGGGCCTGGAGAAGTGGCATAATTATGATGCAATGGACTTTCATGCCTTGAGGCTCTGGGGTTCCAGGTTCAATCCCCAGTCAGAGCTGAGCAGTGCTATGGTTTCTCTATATATATCTTTATACTCTCTCTTTATACTCTCTATATACTCTGTATCCTATTAAAATAAAATAAAGACAAATCCCTGAGGCACTTTCTTCTGATGCTGGAGCACCCATACAGATTCTAATATTTGGGGTAGATATTCTCTTTTTAGTTTTACAAAATCACATGTCAACAAGGGTATAATTCCATACTGTTCCTACCACCAGAGTTCTGAATCCCTGATCCCTCCATTGCAAGCTACAGCAGTTCTCCTAAGGCTGCAGACATGGGTGAACTATCATTTCTACAACTGTCTACATTTGTACATAACTGTCCCTTTTTCCTTCAGGTTCTGTCCTGTCTTCCCCCCTAAGCCACACATAACCCTATGACTACATCCACATGTTCCTACCTTTTTCCTCCTCTTTCTCCAGGTCCTGATGGAGCTGGAGTTCAGAGCCCTCTTATCCTCTTCCTCCTATCACTTCTCCCCCACTGGGAGTGTGGATCAAAAATGTTTTTCAGGTGCAGAAGGTGGGAGTTCTGGCTTCTGTAATTGCTTCTTTGCTGAACATAGGAGTTGGCAGGTGGATCCACACCCCCAGTGTTTCTATCTTTCCCTAGTAGGGGAGGGCTCTGGAGAGATGAGGTTCCAGGACACACTGGTGAGGTCATCTTCCCAGTCAAGTCAGGATGGAATTATGGCAGTATCTGCAGCGTGGTGTGGGGTAGACATTTTCTACCTGCGAATTCAAATTCCCACCTGAAGTTTCAGCTCCCACAGTCATAAGCTGCCTGACCAACCAATCAATTTTAAGGCCCAGCACCCAGATTTTCATGACTATATTAGAAAAGTTTAACTTTGAAACTCCTTAGGACCCAAGGTGATCTGTTCTAACTCTGGCTGCTTGGAAGGCCAATCTAGAAGAGATTTAAACATTACTAGGATGAATAGGAATGTGGTGCCAGCTACTCACGTTACCACAAAACTCCTCTAAATAACTAACAGAATAAAAGCTAGGATTGCTGAAGCCAACATAGTACACTGGGCTAGAACTCTGAAAATTATTCTTAGCTGGCACTAATCAAAAGTAGGTGCATTTTCTTGTTCTTAACATATGCAAAGTGTATGGGAATTCCTGGATGTGCCACCAACTCTGAGGACAGCTAGCTGATACTCTAAAACCAAGTAATAAAGTTTCATGCTGTTTCCTGGGAATAAGCACTTCATTTTACTATTCAAACTTTGATGTCTTTTAATATGTCTTCCCCAAAGCTTGTTTGATTCTGAAAAAAAAAAAAATCACAATTCCTAAAGAAGTTAAAGTTTTATGGTACACTGAGAAGGCATAGTAAATTCTGGGCTTTAAATATAAAGAGGCACACCATTTTCCTGCCAGAATCAGCTGTTGCTTCTTTTTTAAAAAATATTTTTTTAATATTTATTTATTTATTCCCTTTTTCTGCCTTTGTTTTTTTATTGTTGTAGTTATCATTGTTGTTGTTGATGTCCTTGTTGTTGGATAAGACAAAGAAATGGAGAGAGGAGGGGGAGACAGAGAGGAGAGAGAAAGATAGACACCTGCAGACCTGCTTCACCGCTTGTGAAGTGACTCCCCTGCAGGTGGGGAGCTGGGGACTCAAACCGGGATCCTTAACCTGGGTCCTTGCATTTGCACCACATGCGCTTAACCTGCTGTGCTACCACCCAACTCCCATCAGCTTCTTCTTGAATCTACTAAAACACTGAACAAACATTTAAAGGTTAAAGGTTCTGCATTTCCAAGTTGCACATGTTCTGTCATTGTTAAACCCTTCCCTTCATTACCTCTAATTCTCCAGACGTCCATCCATGCGTGGAGAGATTCTGAAACCAGTGTTATGAACTATATTCTCAAGAATCAGGGTAGGAAAGGCATCAGGACCCCATGTCAAGATTTGCTATCTGGTTCTGGAATGGCCCAGCAACTGTTCAGTAATCATCTGATCTTGGGCAATTACTCAAGCTTTCTGAGTCTGTTCCCTCGGGTGAACACCAGGAATGACAGCAAGAATGCACTGTACTCATAGTTCAGCTATGAGGAGATTTGATGAGATGGGAAAAGGCAGAACACAGAACCTTCCTCTGCACACGGTAAGTGTTCCCTGCCTCCTAGCTGTTACTGCTGTCACTCACTGTCTCCTGTCTCTGTCTCTGTGACGCTTTCCTCTCCACATGGACTCAAGATTCAGGCGGCCTTACGCCCAGATTTCTAGCACGATTTGGGACTTGAGCTGCAGGAATGCAGCAGTAGCTATTAAGACTTGCAATGAAGGCAGTGCCATTAGTGTGGGGTCATAACGATTTCTTCCTTCCTCTTTCCTCTTTAGGTGTTTAGCAGAAAATTAAAGGGAAAAAGGAAATTAAGGAATTGCATGATTTCCTTAAAATTCTTTATAGGCCAATTGGGGTCCCCTTCAACTTCCTTTTCATATATTCTCAGACTGGTATATTTAGCTCACTTGCTTTCTCTTTCTCTCCTTATCTGTCGCATCTTCCAAACCTTGCTATGCTTCCTCTATTGCAGAGTTCTCCCCTAACTTTATCGTTTCTAAACTTTCTGAGCCCAAAGGCTTGCTGGTGGCAGCTGCAGTAACACCAGGGCTTAGCAGAGTCTCATCACACATCTAAATTTTCCTTGAGTTCTCTATTCCCAAGAATATGATTATCGTTGAAGACACCCCTCAGAAGGCTTTAGCTAGGCAGAAATTAAATGAAATGGCTTATTGGACCGAATCTGTTTTTTATTTGCACCATTTCTATCAGTGTCATGGATAGATTTTAATCATGCTAAAAGAATTACGGCATCACAAGCAAGAGCCGAGACTCCAAAACTAACAGGACTACTATTACCTTCTAGAAAGTTCAGCAAGTTTTTCTTGTTTGTTTGTTTGTTTGTTTGTTTGTTTTTACCAGAGCACTGCTTAGCTCAAGTTTATGGTGATGGAGGGGACTGAACTTGGGACTTCAGAGCCTCATGCATGAGAGTCTCTTTGAATAACCATTATGCTATCTACCCCCTACATTCTAGAATGTTACACACTGAAGAGAATCTACCTAGTGGGGCCTGGGAAATCCAGCCTCCCACTCAAAAGGCCAATCACCTGTAGTGCAAGGTAGAATTAACTCAGAAAGGTCAACTTACCCTCCTTCACACAGAGTTACCACACAGGTAAGTTTCAGCTACACACAGGGCAGCCAGTTAAATAAAGAGACTGAGGACAACACGACCCTGAGAAAGGAGTTTCAGATGTGATAAGGGTATTGGGTCAGAACTAAACACATTTATGTAAATTCATGGCTTTTGGATAGATGTAGTTTATACAGATTATACAAGTGTGGACTTGGAGATTTATATATCATATCATATCACATAATATATCATATCATATCATGTCATTTCATATATATTAGCTCTTTCCACCAAGAAGGCCTAGAATCCAAAATACACCACCAGCAGCAATCACATCTAGTAGCACAGATATGGGTTTCTGAAATTTTACTCTGTACTCAAAGGAACCAGAATCCACTGGAAAGACAGATGATCCTGGGGCTGGATCGTCCTGGTTTCTTACGAGGTAGGGTGTGTATCTTGTCATGCATATAGCACAGGTTCAATTCCCAGCACAACAGGCTACAACAATAGTATCAGTGCTGTAATGGTTCTCTCTCTCTCTCTCTCATATAGATATATACCTGCATAGGAGCAGTTATGGCTCCATAGAAAAAGTAATGGAGGATTCTTAAGCTAGAAAAATGAATGTGCTGGGAAGCATGTCAAAAGTGCCCAAGACCAGCTGAAAGGGTTTCCTCTTCACACCTGTTTGTAGTCTCCCAAACATCTATACTCAGGTTTAGACCAAATTAGGCAAAATTTGATGATCAATATAAAAGATTACCTTCACATATTATAAGCAACAGAGTAAAACAGAATCTATGAATCTGTACCAACACAGTGAATAAGTGAATTTTACAAGTGGGAGAAAAGGGAAAGCTGTGTCTCAGAATTCAATGTCAACCAATTAATATAGAATTAATGATGGCATTGAAAACTGAGTGTATGGTAACCCTCACAGTAATAACTGATTCAGACAGAGTCATCAATGGAGGTTCAAATCCATGGATAGAAGTTTGACATAGAGCAAGTTATTGATGTAGATGCAGAGTACCACCCCATAAAATACTGGTTAAGTAGTAAATACAAAATAGTTATTAATTCATCTCAGAGTGGTTAAACCTAGCCAAAATCATACTAGCCAAAGGATGGAACAACAGTACATGCTACTTGTTGGAATAATATACTAAGGACATGCTGTTACTTCCTTATGCTGGTCCCTGCGCTTCGCACCACGTGTGCTTAACCTGCTGTGCTACCGCCCGACCCTCTCTCCCTCTTTCTTTATCATTCTCTCTCACATGATCCTAATATTTAAATAAATCTTTAAAATATCATTGCCAGAAATAGATACTTTTGATAGTAGTAAAGGGTTTACTTCATCAGGAAGATAATAACAGTTTCTCAGTTTCTATGAACCCACTAACAGTTCGACAGTCTGCAAGGTGACATTTCACAGAATGAAAAGAAACACTTACATGTGCATGATTGGAGGAAACTTTTAAGACCCTTCTCATAATAATGAAGAATAGCCAAGTAGAAAAATCCAAGCAGGAAGAATATCACTAATAACATAGGCCTCAATAATGCAATGAGAAGCCTAGTCCGAACCATAGATAGAACATTACAGACAAAGAGGAGTGTGTGTTCTTTTCAGGTACATGAGGAGTAATTACTGAACTTGACATGCTGAACCAATGGGCAAGTCTTAACAAATGTTAATGTATGGAACTCAGTTAAAGTATTTTTTTTCTTACCATAGTGCAAGTTCATTAACTGTAAGTTACTAAAAGGGAACTTTAAAGTCCACACATGCTTGGCAACTAATACATTTCCAAAGAATTCCTGGGTCAAAGAAATAATGATAATAGAAATTTGAAGTTATTTTTAATTAAATGGTAATTACATAGTATATAAAAACATGGGGAGGCTAAATTAATACAGTGGTAAGAGAAAAACAGATCTGAAAGTTTATATTAAACAATACTAAGGGCTGAAATAAATCTTGCAAGGCTTCATTTCAAAAAATTAGAAAATAAACTGGAAAAATGTAAAAAGAACAGAAGTCAATGGAATAGAAAACCAAAAATCAGAATTGGTCACACCAAAGATTGGTTCCTTCAAAACACTGATCAAATGAGTAGACATCTGGTAAAGTGTGTGTGTGTAAGCGAGGGAAATAGTATAATGGTTTTGAAAAAAGACTTTCATGCCTGAAACTACCAAATCCCAGGCTCAAACTCCAAAATCACCATAAACCAGAGTTAAGCATAGCAGAGCTTTGAAACAAAGAAAGATTAAAAACAAAAAAGATGCAGACATTACTAAAGAATATAAAGAAATTTAAAAGAAAGGATACAATGTTATGAAAAAATTATATCAATAAATTTGACAACTTACATAGACTAGGCAGATGTCTAGGGCATATCTTTCTGAAATAGACACAAAAGGGAAATAATTTTGACCCATACTTCCAGCGGAGTAGAAATTACAGGAAGAAGATGACCAAATGGCTCCAAACTCCGAATTCCATCAGGAACCGGAGAGAGAAAAGGCAAAAGGTGGGAAGGGACATTTGGATGTAATGATAGGTATGTGTGTGACTTGGAAAGGAAAAGAAGACGGGACCTATAAAAGTGGGCAAATCTATACAAATATAGACAGGTGGCTATAGAAATATTAGTCAACCCCTCTCTGTAACCTTGGGAGAACTGCTGTAGCTTCCAGTGGAGGAATTGGGGATCCAGAACTCTGGTGGTGGGAATGGTGCAGAGTTGTAGTTTTGTAAATCAATATTAAATCACTAATAAAAAATATTTACATCCTTATTTTATTAAAAAAAGAAATTTAAAATGTGAATGTTATTATTTATATAAAATAATTGAATCTGCTACTAACAGTCCTCTCACCTAGAAAACTCTAGGTCCAAATGCCTTTACAGGTAATCACCCCAAACACTTAAGAAAAAAATGGCACCAATTTTATGTGATCTATTCCAGGGTATAGGAAGAGAGACTGTACTTTCTAAATCATTTTGATAATGGCAATGTAGCTTTGATTCCTTCATATTCTGAAAGTGTATGAAATGACTGTAACACTTATAGTTGATGTATTAAAATTTTCAGGCTGGGAAGGTAGGGTAGCATAAGGGTTATGCAAAATACTTTCATGCTTCAGGCTCTCAGGTCCCAAGTTCAACCCCCAGCATCACCATAAGCCAGAGATGAGCTGTGTTCTGGTCTTCTGATCTCTCTCTCTCTCTTCCACTTTTCTTTCTGTATTTCCTTCATTACAATAAATAAATGATATATATTTTTTTATTGAAGGGACTAATAATTTATAGTAAATACAGTTGTTGGTGCATGGGTAAAATTTCTCAGTTTTCTGCAAAGCACTTCCGCCCTAGCCTAGGTCTTGCACCACCATGCACCAGCACTTGAAAGACTCCCTTCCCCTGCCCCAAAGTCCTTTGCTTTGGTGCAACACACCAACCCCAGTCCAAGTTCTGCTGTGTGTTTTCCCTTTCTGTCCTTAACTCTCAACTTCTGTCAATGAGTGAGATCATCCCATATTCATCCTTCTCTTTCTGGTTTATCTCACTTAAGATGATTCCTTCAAGCTTCATCAAGATGAGGTGAAGAAGGTAAATTCATCATTATTAATAACTAAGTAGTATTCCATTGTGCATATATACCACAGTTGGGGTGGCAGATAAATGACCCTACAGCATATAATCCTTATTATGTCTGACACTCTGAGTTTGAACTCCAATACCACATGGGAACATCATGGATTAGGGGGAACTCTATGTATGGAGTGTGTGTGTGTGTGTGTGTGTGTGTGTGTGTGTGTGTGTGTGTGTGTGTGTGTGTGTGAAATAAGAAAGGATGGAGAAGTTGGCTATAGGCAAGCAATGGCACACTAGGTTAAGTGCACACAGTAGGAAGTTCAAGGACTCCCTCAAGGATCCTGGTTCAAGACCCTGGGCCCCCACCTGCAAGGGGGTCACTTAACAAGCAGTGAAGCATGTCTGGAGGACTCTGTCTTACTCCCCCTCTAACTCCCCTTCCCCTCTCAATTTCTCTTTGTCTTATCCAATAAAACTGAAAAATGGCCACCAGGAACAGTGGATTTATGATGGCAGACCCAAACACCAGAAGGGAGGGAAAAAAAAGTTGACTATAAAATATTGAGAAAATTACATGTTTGAGGTCCTATCACTGGCTTTAAAAAAGAAAAGAAAAGAAATCCCATTATATGGCTCAGTGGCTAGAGCACAGGACTTGCATGAGTGAAGCCCAAGGTTGGGTTTGTGATGATGTCTGTCTGAAAGTAGAGTCCTACTCTTTCTCATATAATCACTATGTACTCTTAACAAATAAATATAACAGTTATTACTATGCCAGGAACTACTTGTTGCCCCTCCAAGAAGTCCCTCCCATCTTCTTTGTTTATCCTTTCTCTCCTTCTTTTCCTTTTTCTTCCTCTCTTCCTCCTCCTCCTCTCTACTCCCTCCCCTTATTTGCAAGTATTGAATAAATCTTCCTTTAAGTAGATCTCTCCTCCCATCAGTCCTACTTCTACCCTAAATATATAAACTTTGCATAAAATGATTTTAAAATGAGTACATTTTAATGTAGCTTAATTTTTTTTTTCTGGCTTGGGGCAACAGTATAATGGTTATGGAAAACCACCTCAGTGCCTGAGGCTCTGAGGCACGAAGTCCAATCCCCAGTGATAAGCCAGAGCTGAGCAGTGCTCTGGTCTTTTTCTGTGTCTAGCTTGTTCTTTCTCTCGTTAAAATAAAGTGAATATTTTATTTTTTATTTATTTACTTTCTGCCTCCAGGGTTATTGCTGGGGCTTGTTGCCTGTACTACAAATCCACTGCTCCTGGAGGCCATTTTTTCCCTTTTGTTGCTCTTGTTTATTGTTGTTGTTATTGTTGTCATTTTTGTTGGATAGGACAAAGAGAAATGGAGAGAGGAGGGGAAGACAGAGAGAGGAAGAGAAAGACAGACACCTGCAGACCTGCTTCACTGCTCGTGAGGTGACCGAAACTGGGGGCTTGAACCAGGATCCTTAAGCTGGTCCTTGCACTCTTTGCACCACGTGTGTTTAATCCACTGCACTACTGCCCGGCCCCCTAAAATAAATATTTTATTTAAGAAAATAGATAAAAACAAAACAGAAAATTTCTGTCCTTACTACATTTACACCATCACCAATCCTCCTCTAACTCTTAAATTATCTGCTAAGGATTAGGAAAAGGCTTAGCATCATTTTTACACATGACTTAAGAAAGATGCAGTCTAGCTAGAAAGAGGGAGAAAAAGCTCTCTTTTTTAAAAATTTATTTATAAAATAAAAAATGTCAACAAGATCATAGGATAAGAGGGGTGCAATTCCACACAATTCCCACAACCAGAGCTCTGTGTCCCATCCCCTTCCTTGAAAGCTCTCCTATTCTTTATCCCTCTGGGAGCATGGACCCAGGGTCAGTATGGGATGCAGAAGGTGAGGAAAGGGCTTTCTAAGCAATGCTAGTAACTACAGCTCAGTTGTGCTTTGTATTCTACAAAGCGTTTTCCTGTCTCGTTTACTCACAGGCAGCCTCTGAGGGAGCAGGACACTTTACAGGGAAAGAAAGTGAATTCAGAAGGATACATGTACATATATGAATATTTTCTTTTTTTAGGATGACATACTTTTTAAAAATTTGACTTTTTATCTATCTAATTTTTTTTCTTTATTGGGGGATTAATGGTTAACCATCAATAGTAAAATGCAGTATTTATTTATTTATTTATACATGTGTAACATTTCGCAGTTTTCCACATAACAGGTCAGCTCCCTCTAGGTCCTCCTCTGCCATCCTGTTCCAGGACCTGAACCTTCCCCCCCACCCTGGAGTCCTTTACTTTGGTGCAGCACTCCAAACCCAGTCCAAGTTCCGCTTAGTTTTTTTTATCATTTTTCAACTTCTTTTTAAAATTATTATTCCTGACTCAATGATGACTGACAAGGTTGTGGGATAAGAAAGGGGGTACAAGTCACACAATTTGCACCACCCAAGTGCCGTGTCCCATTCCCTCCATTGGAAGCTTCCCTATTCTTTATCTTTCTGAGAATATGGACCCAGGGTCTTTATGGGATGCAGATGGTGGGAGGTCTGACTTGAGAAGAAGGATATTTTCCATTGATTCAGAATCATACTGGGACTTAATGAGGGGTAGGGTGAGTTTTGAACTTAACATTGTTTGAGCTCCAATCTTATACATTTTCCCTCAGGTGTTCAGGTAATAAAAGAAATGAATCTGGGAATGTTCTAAGAGGATCGCTCAGTTCTGGGAGGATGAAGGCTGAAGAGGGAGCAGGGAAAGATAAATCATGACCTGCTAATAGCAGTTAAGTACCACTTGCTCACTTCTCCCTTATATAGTTGCCCTCAGTCTCCACGATACCTTTCCCACCAGCCTGAAAGTCAGTCCCTTTGTCCTTTGGCTTTGAAGAGTACTGTCATGGCAGGGACAGTGCTTCCCACAATGTCTCCTTGGGCCACCATAAGCCATTCATGATAACCAGACTGTAGGATTTTTAACTATCCCCACCCTGATCACTACCTAAACATCACTTCTAAGTGTTTCTAATTATCCATCTTGAAAGATTTAGCCATTTGATCAGTGCTTGAGAACCAACTACATATCAAGCCTCCTTGAAGTGCTTCCTGACCCAGCATAAAAATCTGTCCTTGATTTGTGCATCTCTCAATAGACTCTGAGAAGCCATTGGGCCATTCTTGTACCTGATACATTTCCAAAGTCCCTGCACAGCAAAAATCAAGCAAGCCATTGGTTAATATTTGAAGGGTTAGAAAGAGAGAACTCACTTCCGTTCTCCATATTAGAGCTACGTTGTGTCCATCTCTCCCTGCTCTTCTCTCCAGTCTCCTTCTCTGCTCAGCCAACTTCCTACTTGCACTAGAAGAATCACTGTCTCGGTACATAGCTGTCTGGATTCTCTGCTGAAATTGAATTTATATTCCTTAGAGTGTGTCAACCCAGATCTGCCTGCCTCTGGGCAGAGCCCTGGGCTCCCTCCAGAGATCTGACTGGGGGCCGGGTCATGACACAGATGGTAGCGCACAATACCATGAGTTCATGCCCCAGGTCTGCACCTGCAGAGGGGGAGCCCCATAACGTGTCTCTCTTTCTCTCTCCTTCTCTAACTCTCCTTTCTCTCTCAATTACTTTCTGCCTCTATCCAAAAAAAAAAAAAAAAAAAAAACTAAACTAAAACAAAAAGGAAAGAAGGAGAAGGAAAAGGAAAGAAAAGGAAAAAAGTGGCTGCCAGGAGCCATGGATGTGTCATGAAGGCATCAAGCCCTAGAGATAACTCTGGGGGCCATAAAGGAGAGAGATAGAGAGATGCGGTTCTACACATTAATCCCCGAGCTCCTGGCCACCTCCCTCAACCCTCTTACTCCTTTCTCCTGTCGCAAAGGAGGTTTGGTTGTCTTAGTGCTGATCCTCCGAGTGGCGAATCTGTCTGCATTACGACTCCGAGACTGGTCCTGCCTTCACATTCTGGAAGCTCTCTATGAACCTCCCCCCTCTACACTCCACTCCAGGGGCAAACGCTCACCTGTCCTGACTCCCAGATCCCCATAACTAGGCCCAGGGGTCCACTTGCCTGGGAGGAGGATGCGGTTAAGCACAGCATGATGGTCTCATTATAACCTGACTGCAGGCTAGCCTGTTGCCTTCAAACCTGATACTTCTGGGGGCAGCAGGATAGTCCATCTGGGAAGGTGCCTGCTTTGTCGTGCAAATTGAGGGGGGAGGAGAAATAGAGAGACAGAGAGAGACAACTACAACCCTGCTTCACCACTCACGAAGCTTTCTCCTTGTAGATGGGGACCAGGGGCTTGAACCTGGGTCTTTGTGAATTGTGATGTGAGCACTTAACCAGGAACTCCACCACCTGGCCCCATGATTCACTTATTAAAATTTAGTACTCTCTCCCTCCTTCTGTCTCTTTGAATCATTGGTCTCTTTCTACCTGAAAATGGCATGCCAGAAGTCTGGTAAGAAAAAAACAAAAACCAATCAAGCAAAACAACAACAAGCAACTCTCTATACTTTAGATACCCAAGAATACTTACCAACCCTTTAAAACGCTCTGTCCATGGCGCAAAGTGCACGGACCAGCATCGTGATCCCGGTTCGAGCCCCCGGCTCCCCACCTGCAGGGCGTTCGCTTCACAGGCGGTGAAGCAGGTCTGCAGGTGTCTATCTTTCTCTCCCCCTCTGCCTTCCCCTCCTCTCTCCATTTCTCTCTGTCCTATCCAACAACAACGACAGCAATAACAACAATAATAATAACAACAACAATGACAATAAACAAGAGCAACAACAAGAAAAGGGGGAAAAAAAAAAGCCCTGTCCATTAACATTCGCTCCTTCTGCTATCTCCATCTGTACCCCTGGCGGTCTTTGGGGCTAGAAGCACATCTCATCAGTGCTGTCTGCCTATGAACTCAAGCTCCTCCATCCTTATCCTCCCTATCCTCACTCCTCCTGCACTCCAGGCAGAGTAAAATATGACTTACTCTGTGGACCTCCCGATCTATTAGGTAGAGACAGATATGTAGCCTTCAGAGTCAGAAGAGACTTGGTTTTGAAGTAGAGCTCAACTGCCAAAACCAGTTAATGAATGAATCAACGTTTATTGTTCTATTCAGTACCACTGATGCATACTTAAAGATGGACTCCATGAATTAAAAGCAGGAACTCTGCATCACTAAATGAATAACACTGGTAAGCAAAAAAAAAAAAAAAAAGTTGTCTTTTAATCATGGGGCTCAGTGGTGGGGCACCTGGTGAAGTGCTCACATTACAATTCATAAGGACCCAGGTACAAGCCCTTGGTCCCCACCTACGGGGGAGAAAGCTTCATGAGTGGTGAAGCAGGGCTGGGGGTGTCTCATCTCTCTCTGTCTCTCTCTCCCTCTCTACCTCCCCTCTCTTCTCAATTTCTCTCTGTCTCTATCCAATAAAATAAATAAGTAAATAAGTTAATCATTATCTTTAGAGGTATCCTTATCACACACCTGAACACCAGTCCCACTGTCTTCACCACGGTCAATACGGAAGTGTACATTGATTTATTCATTTTACTGAAACCCTAAAAAGAGGGCACAGTGGGATAGATGTTGCCAACATGAAGTGAAATAAAACACAAACTCAATGCCTTCAAGGAATTCAGATTCTCCTAGAGTCAACCGTTGACCAATGTAGATGTGTTTATATGCTTAAGGTTAGCTAGTGCATTTCAAAGACACAAATTATTCTTTTGAAACAATATGAACTTCACATGCTTATGGTAAATGTTACTTTGCGGCTGGTAACACTGTACAAATTTGGGAATGGTTGCATCACCAGTCACCTCATTAAATGAATGACTTTGGTTATCACCAAGCCTTTCAAGCCAGCTTTTAAGTAATACTTATTTAAGGCTGAAAATATGAATGAACTTCCACCTGAAAGAAGTGATGAATCCTTTTCTAAAAACAGAGATAATTGTTAGCAATTTCAGAAGGTGAACTGGTGACAGATTCATTCTCACATCGTTCTCATCTGTCTGATGGAGATGGGAGGCCTATATAGGCTTGACTAGTCCCCATGGCAACAGCCTTTCTCCTGGGTTACCATAGGAATGGCGAAGGCCTTTCTAAACCGCCATTAGGGGAACAGAGGCCTGCAGCAGTCAGAAATGTCTGCTGGGGAACATGCTGCAAAGCATCAGTGAGGGCTCTGGGAATTCATTTTCCCCTCGCGCAGCTGTGCAGGCCTCTTTATCCCCTATCTGTACGGCTATGAACACTAGATAAAGCTAAAATCAGTCCAATGCCTTCCACACTTTCCATGAAAGATTTTCAGAAATCTAACCATGTGATATGATCAGATTGCCAAAGATTTTTGAGAGGCTAGCAAAACATCTCTTGTGACAGAGCCTCACAGTGGAGAGAGATAAAGTCATGCTTCCCCGTCCCTCAGGACAATGCGTTAGTTAAGGCGGAGGAATAATGAAGATGCCACACGTGATGATGGCTACACACAAATGCAAGTGTTCTTTTCAAAGTTTTTTAGAGAATATTCTTATTGATTGATTATTGGAGAGAGATAGAGAGAAACTGAGAAGGGAGGGGGAGAGAGAAGGAAAGAGACAGAGAGACACCTGCTGCCCTGCTTCACCATTCTTGAAGTTTCCCCTCTGCAGGTGGAGACCAGGGGTTGGAACCTGGGTCCTTGTGCACTATAATGTGTGCATTTAACCAGCTGCACCACCACCTGGCCTCCATATGTTTTTTTGTGGGATGAACCTGATAGTTGAAGATTGCTAAGAGGGTAAGGTTACTATTACATATATTTTGCCACAATCAACAAGAATTAGTGTGGTTGTAATCATGCTTTTGCCATGCCTGTAAAGCAACCCCAACCCAGGCATGAGTGCTCAATGCTTCAATATTCTCTGGCATGATATTCCTCCTACAAGTCAATGAGCAACTACCCCTCCATTGAGAATTATTGTGACTGTCTCTGCCCTGAAGATGAGGAAATCACTTTAGAGTAATAAAGCAAGTTGATCCAGGATACTTAGCTAGTAAGTGGTAGAGATAGCAGTTATGGCCAGGTATCCCTGACTCTGAAGTCTGGGTCCTTAACTACACAACTTCAGTACCAATGCCAAATGCTATAGCAGGTCACGGGCATGGGAAAGGAGCGATATGTTGAACAGATACGTGAAAGTTCTCATTAAGGTTTTCACAACAAAGTATTACTTTCTCTTTTCCTAGACATAAAAGATAACCTCTCAAGATGTGATTTCAGGAGGACTTTCAGTTTCTTTCTTACTTTTAACTTCTTTTACCACAAAGGTGATTGTTAGAAAAATAAGGACAGAAAAACTTACAATACCAGGTTCCAGATGCCAGCAGGATGCGACCAGACTTTCCTGGACAGACAACCCCACCAATGTGCCTTGGAGCTCTGCTTCCCCAGAGCCCTTCCCCACTAGGGAAAGAGAGAGACAGGCTGGGAGTATGGATCAACCTGTCAACAGCCATGTTCATCGGGGAAGCAATTACAGAAGCCAGACCTTCCACCTTCTGCATCCCACAATGACCTTGGGTCCATGCTCCCAGAGGGTTAAAGAATAGGAAAGCTATCAGGGGAGGGGATGGGATACGGAGGTCTGGTGGTGGGAACTGTGCAAAGCTGTACCCCTCTTATCCTATGGTTTTGTCAATGTTTCCTTTTTATAAATAAATAATTAAAAAAAATTGCAGTGTGAGTGGTCTGGGAGGTGGCACAGTGGATAAAGCATTGGACTCTCAAGCATGAAGTCCAGAGCTCAATCCCTGGCAGCACATGTACCAGAGTGATGTCTGGTTCTTTCTCTCCTCTTTTCTCATTAATAAATAATCTTTAAAAAATTGCAATGTGTACATGTGAATACTCCTAGAATTATCTAGAGTGATTGATGTTTAAAATTAAAACTTGCAGAGGAGTTACATTTTTGGAGAAATTATTCATTAAATAAACTGAAAAACAGCTGTGCAGAATTGCCCTTGTGTGTACTCAAAATCCCTTTCTAATCAGAACAAAAAAGGACTGTTTCAGAGTAGAAAAATGTGGTCATGTGGTAGTAATCTCCTCATTGGGTTTTAATCAAATATTATGGTAGTGGTATAAAATCAAGAGAGAGGGGAGAGAAATTGATAGGAAGAGAGAGAGAGAGAAAGAAAGAAAGAGAAAGAGAGAGAGAGAGACCTGTAGGGAAAAGAAATTTCAAAACCCTAGGGATTTTCATCAGTAGCAGGAAGGAAAGAAACAATAGGAGTTAGTTGTTTAGAAATCATCCTTTGGGGCATGCCACCAGAGAAGAGGCCTATCTTCTCTCTAGGATTTTTGTTGTTGTTGTTATGTTTTCTTTTCTTTTTTTCAGACATCAGTCACAGCTGTGGAGAATATCAAGTGGAATCCTTTCACCAACAGTCAAGAATCTGGGACCCAGTCCCTGAAGATGGCGGTGCTCAGTAGGTAAATGGAGAAAGACCTTACTTTTTTCTCTTCAAAGATATATATAGACAGGAGGATGGTAATTAGCAAGCCGTGGAAAATAAATATCATCTGCTTTTTACATGTTTTTCTTTTGATCTAGATTTCTTAAATACTTTACAGTAGGGACAGGGAAGACAGTATAATGGTTATGCAAACAGATTCTCATATCCAATGCTGAGAGGTCCCAGGTTCAATCCCTGCACCATCATAAGTCAGAGCTGAGCAGTGCTCTGAAGAAAACACACACACCTGGCAGCAGTATTTCCCCTCAGCTGTTAGAACTTCTTTTCTCTTCTAAAGTAAAATTGAGAAGAATTTTTTTAATGAGTACAGATTAAATTTTGAAAGATGAAGAAAATCTAGGAATCTTCTGTTATCTAACACTGTGAGCAAGTTGAATACTACTGGGCTGCATGCTTAAAATGGCTAAGGTGACAAATTTTGACACATTTTACTACAATTTTTTTTCAAAAAGATAAAATTTATGACCCTATTTTGATTGGTTCTGGTTGCTATATCAAAGAACCATAGACTTTAGTCACTTAAGCAACCCATTTATTTATCACAGATTTGGAGCCCAGAAAGTTTCAAAAAGTCCCATTTTCCTGACAAGGTCCCTTCTTCTGACTTGCAGATGGCTACTTCCCTGGTGTGTACTCACAAGGCAGAGAGGCCAAGTTCTAGTTTCTTATTCATCTTATAGAGAGGTAAAAATCCATCCTGATGGTCTCACCTTCATAAATTCATCTCGGGGCCATCTAAGTGCTTCCTATACTAGACATCCAGTGGAATAAGCTTTAAGAATTCTGGTACCCTTCATGGCCAAAATCTAGAGCTCTTTTGTCCTGTTCTCATGTTGATCTCGTTTCCAGTCTGGATTTTGCATTCACTCAACATCCGTCCATTATGATGATGATCAGGACTCACCAACGCATATCTTGAGCCCTCCTAGTGAAAGAGTCCTTAGGTTATATCTGCTTTTGGTTATTCTGAACTGCTACCTGGGTCAAGGCCTCTGGATCTTACCCCACCTTGAGGAGACCACCTGCCAGGCTAGCGTCAGGGGCGGGAGAGAAGATCCAGGAACCAAGTTCGTGGTGGTAGCAATACAATTCTTTATTCATGTGGGAGCCCCAGAGTCGGTTGTGAGCACAGTGGGTTAAGCCATGTGGTGCCAAACCACAATGGCTGGTGTCAGCCTCCCTGTCTGCATGCTTGCCCTCCTCCAGGTTGGGACACAGAAAGAGAGAGAAACCAGAAACAGAAGTGACTTTTCTAGGATAAAACCGGAAGTGACAAGTCGGAAACAGAAATGGCTAGGAAAAGGGGGTGGAGAAAGGAAAAAGGCATGCTGGGAACTTCCTTAGCAACTGTTAAATGGTTTTAACTGGTGGGATTAATGTTACCCTGCAGGCAGGGCAGGTCTCGAGGTAGAAAGAAAATAGATCAAAGGAATGAGTGGGGAATCTTTCAGGAAAAACAATGATTATGTAAATAGGCCATAGTGTCAGCAATGGAGGATGGATCAGGGGGGCTGGCTTTATGCCTGACAGCCACCATGTTTTCCCTCAGAATTTGGATGCTTTGGACACGAAATCAAAGGCACTCATCAGCACAGTGGACAAAAAGAATTATAGAACACAATGGTAAATTTTATCAACACATTGAACAATCTGCTCTTTGATTTACTAAATCAGTTGTTTCGCTCTAGTAGTCAAGAGGATGCAGTTTGATAGCAGGTCATGTGATCTAATGTGACTACAATTACCTAGCTCTGATAAACCCAGTATTAATCTACAGTGTAACAATGTCACTGAGATGACTAATAAAATCTTTAGCTATGTCAGAAAGTCAGCAACTGTTTCTTTTCTTTTTTTTTTTTTTAGAGAGACAGAAAGCATTTTAGATTTTTGTGGGTAATGCAGTATTTGGTATAATTACTTAACTCTTCTGTTAAGACACAGACAGTATGTGAATGAAAATGACTCTACTCCAACAAAACTTTAGTTTGCAACAATGGGGATGCTATTTAACTATAATGGTGAGGTCCATTTTTTTGCAACAACATGGGCGGACCTTAGAGGTGTTGTGCTTAGTGAAATAAGCCAGGGGGAGAAAGTCAAACACTACAATTTCACTTATATGCTGTATTTAGAGAACAAACATATGAACTAAATAAAAGTCTTGGTGGCCAGGAGGCAACTCACCCAGAAAAGTATACACTTGCCATGGGCAAGATCCTGAGTTCACTCCTCTCCACATGGAAGCGCTATACAAGGGGGAAGCTTCATGAGTGGTGGAGCACAGTGGTTCTACGACATTTCTTTTCTCTTTTTTCCCTCACTATCTGAAAGTGAAAAAAAAAAAAAAGCCTGTCCAGCACGAATGATAGAATAGTGGGCTAATATGTGCAGCCCCAACTCAGCCCCAGCAGAGAAACAAACGAACAAACAAGCTTACTTTTGGACAATAAGAATAATTGGTGATGTGGCCAGGTGCTGATGTGGTTGGTGAACAAGATATGGGACTCTGAAGCACCTCTGAATCTAGGCATCTCAAGTGCTACAGTAATGTTTTGGTTTTCTCTCTCATTAATAAGTAAATCTTAACAAACAGAAAATAAGAAGGAATAATTAGTGGTTACAGAATAAAAGGAAAAATTCAAGGATCTGGGAGGGTGTAAACCAGGATGAAAGGGGCAGACACTTGAAATACATGCAGTCTAATAATGCAATGATTCTTCAATTCATTTTTTAAGCAAGCAAAAACCCTTTATTTTTATGCAGACTGGATTTGTTGCTAACTCTTGGGCTGAAAATTATAGAACAAGTTCAGGGAGATGATATTCTCACTGCCTATTGGAGACAGCCAGTCACAATCCAACCATGAAGCTCATTTCTGAGCTCTGAAACTCTAATTGGACAAAGATTAGAGACTAGAGACCCTCTTACCAATCAATATGGGCTTATTATTCCATTAATCTCGACAGTTTTTTTAAATAAATGATTTATTTACTTTATTTATTATTGGATAGAGATAGAGAGAAATTGAGAAGGGAGAGGGAGATAGAGAGGTAGAGAGACAGAGAAACACCTGCAGCCCTGTTTCACCACTCGTGAAGCTTTCCCCCTGCAGGTGGGGACCAGGGGCTTGAACCTGGGTCCTTGCACACTGCAGTGTGTGTGCTTAAGCAGGTGTCCTGCTGGCTGCTCCCCCCCTCGCCCGATTTGTCTTTCACCATTCTGGATTGACTTTTTCAGGTAGACAGAGACTGAGAGGCAGAAAGAGGGAAAGAAACCATAGCACTGCAGTTTCCAGAATCAAACCAGGATCGTGTGAGTGACAAAGTAGTACAGAGTGAGCTAGTTTGCTGGACTGAACACAACATTTTTAGTCAGCCAAAAAGAAATCTGCTTTAAAGTACGGACATTCCATTGAGATAGCTCCATAAAAGACAAGCATGCCCCTGCTGGTCAGAACCTTGCCTGACTACTCAAGCCTACCACAGTCTTCCTCCAGTCAAAGAAAGGATGGAGGCGAGTGTGTGGCATGCTGACCCTCAGTGACTTCTGTCACTCTTTAACTTCCTCAGCAGGTGGTAATTTCAGAGGCTGCTGGAGTTTTTAGCTACAGTGTAGGATTGCAAATCTATGGCACCAATCACACATTGCTAGCCTGCTCTTCCTGTCTACAAGCCTATTTAATTCAGCTCCTGCAACACTTTCTCAGACATTGAAAACAAGGGCCTCTCGCTTGAAAACAGTAACATTTAAATGAAAGAGAAAAACTGCTGACACTCTAGAAATTCTAGGCGTGACTACAAGCAGCTGCACCTTAGTACCAGCTGCCCTTTGAGGGGGAACCTGCCCTTTGCAGCACATGACTGTCTCTCTCTGCCCACCCTATCTGACTCCTTTTAGCTGTTTTTATTGCCTCCATAAACATTTAAGTTTACAGTCCCCTCACACACAGCATTTTTTCCCCCTTCTAGAAAACCAGGACTGTGCTTAATTGATTCTAGACTTCTAACACACCTCCTGTGTCTCACAGCTTCTAACCAGAGTGGTCCAGTAATCTTTTTTTTTTTTTTTCTTTACAGCTGCAACCTTCTCTAGAATCTGATGTTCCTGGGCAGAAAGCTGGAATCTTTGTGCTCGCTCACTTACAGTCTCGTCACCAGTTTGTCCTTCAAAAATCTTTTTTTTACGTTCCTGTTTGTTCTACTGTCTCTAAACAAAGATCAAGCCTTTTCTTTTCAACTCTCAAACTTGGACCACAGAGAAATTTTTTTAATATCTCAAGCTTTGTTCACAAGTCACAGTTTGTCCTGAAATAATGTTTTTTCTGACATCATTTGCACAAATATTCATTGTTCTTTCTACTCATTCTTTTAGTTTCTTGTCCTGGTCTTTGAAGATCTGAGTTCACAAAGAGTTCCTGTGAAGTCAGAGGATTCTTTTTACTGAAGACCACCTTTATTTCTTTCTCATTAGGACTGTATGTGACCTCATAGACAAAAATATCTGCATAGACCCCTCCACTCCTTGTGAGACAACTACCTTTTTAGAGTTCTAGTTAGCTGTATCTTTTCTCTGGATTTCTTTTCTCCCTATGGCTAACACAGCCCTTCCTCCTGTTTCTTCTTTCCAATCAGAATTAAGTATATGAGAGGATTTCAGTACGCTGTCTGTTTGCTAAGGAAAAATGTGGAACAAATAAGGATGTATTAAAAGTAGGCAGAAATCAGAATTTGTTTACCTCTGACTCTTTCTAGTTTCTTTCCTTGAATTATAGGGAAGCTGAGAAACCTCCCAGGGGGAAAGAAATCAAACAGATAAATTTAGCATCTCAGAGTAACTGCAAAGGGAAGGATATGCTGCAGGAACTGCCCTGTAATAAGACTGGGAGGGTTACTTGGAGATAACTGACTTCAGAAGAAAAAGGGTTTGGAGGATGAGTCAGACTCAGTGATGAAGGCCAAGAACCTGGGTGGAGAGAGGCACCAAAAAGGGGTTGAACCCACTCGATCCCTCTATCCATGGAGACACAAGTGCCCTGGGAAGTCAATCAGTGAGTCAGTGAAAGGCTTCCCACAAAAACTGAATGTGTAGTCAGCATTCACTGCTACTATAAAAACAAGCCCGGGCCAGTCAAGGTGTGATGCTTGTCCACTTATCCACCTTGTGGCTAAGCTGGTCGGCATCTGGGATTCATGGCTTTCATCTGGCTAGCTAGCCTTCAGGATGCTCTCATGTCAGTAATAACACCTCTCTTTCTGGACTTCGCCTTTCTCGAGATTTGACTCACACCTCAACGCATTTCCATGTAAGCATTTGCCTTGTGACATCACATGTTCAGAAAAGTTGGACAGGGAGGTAGATAGTGTGATGGTTATGCAAACAGACTCTCTTGCCTGAGACTCTGACGTCCCAAGTTCAACACCCTCCTACACACACACACACACACACACACACCCCACATACCACCATCAGCCAGAGCTAAACAGTGCTCTGGGAAAAACAAAAACAAAAAACCAAAATACTCTAGGAAAAAAAAAAAACACAGAGGGTAGATAGCATAATGGTTACATAAAGAGGCTCTCACGCCTGAGGCTCCAAAGTCCCTGGTTCCATAACCCCTCCCTCCCCCACCACCATAAGCCAGAGCTGAGCAAAGCTCTGGTCCAGAGACATCAGGCGTAGAATGCCAACCCTTCAGCCTCATTACTCGGGTGAGACCTTTCCTTTCATAGTATTCTCTAACTACATTCCAGGCGGTTCACTTCCTAACAAAGTCCCAAAACCTAGATATAGACCAGGTCCCATGAGATAGAGCATATGTTCACAGGTATCCACAAATTAGGGCAAAATATATACCTGAAAGCATAAGTGCACAATAGTCTGCAGTGAGTCAGTATAAATTTCATAATGAAATAGTGTCTACTTAGAAGTAGATAACCTCCTCACCTAATTTCTATTACACTTCCCTCACTCACTCCAAAGCTAACCTTATCAAAGCAAGGACTGCAAAAGTTGAATAAGGACAAGAGACTGGCAAACTCTAATGATGACTCTTTAGTCACTATCAGGCCACCCCAGCAGCTGGGGCTCTATTCAGGGAGTCCTGAGATTCCCAAACAGACATGATGGGCCTAGACCTCAAATAAATCCCTCTCCCCAATGTTACCAGCAATCTCTATCATGAACAAAACAATAGACCCCTTTGTGGGCCCCCATAGGGCCTTTCCCCCAACTTGGATCAACAGGTAGAGAATATTCCATTCTCTGAAGGGAGGCTGGACAACAGACTCTATGTTCCACCTGAGGAAGATGGGTCCTGAAATTGGGGCAGCTTGGAAAGTTCCGACTCATGACCAAAGAATGTGAGCTCAGATCTACAGGGATGCAGAGGTCACATAGGCTCCTAAGCTGAATATGGGCCCCAGATCACATCAAATCAATGTGATTTGATTTATACCCCTTTCCCATATTTGGGAGCTACTCTCTTCCCTGATGCAGCTTTCTGGTCCTTTTTGCAGTCATGACATCATCTCCCCAGACAATAACTTGGATCCACCTGCATATCAGATGTCAGGCTCATGAGAAAAATAAAAAAAACATAACACTAGTATAGTCATGGGCCCTTTGGAATATACCTAAAATAGGCCTACTAGCTATCTACAAAATGGAGACCCCTAAATCTTCATCTGCACTATTCCAGCCATTAGGTTCATGACTAATCAACAATTCGTTTGGCTTTATATCTTAACTCTCTTTACAGCCACCAGGTTCCAGATGCTAGCATGATGCCAACCAGACTTCCCTGGACAGACAACCCCACCAATGTGTCCTGGAGCCCCACCTCCCCAGAGCCCTTCCCCACTAGGGAAGAAGAGAGACAGGCTGGGAGTATGGATCGACCTGTCAATGCCCATATTCAGCAGGGAAGCAATTACAGAAGCCAGACCTTCCACCTTCTGCATCCCACAATGACCTTGGGTCCATACTCCCCGAGGGATAAAGAATAGGAAAGCTATCAGGGGAGGGGATGGGATACAGAGTTTTGATGGTCAGAATTGTGTGGAGTTGTACTCCTCTTATTCTATGGTTTTGTCAATGTTTCCTCTAATATATATATAAATTTATTTTTTAAAAAAAACACTGACAAAACCATCAGATAAGAGGGGTACAACTCCACACAATTTCCACCACCAGAACTCCATATCCCATAAAAAATAAATTTTAAAAAAAACAGAAAGCTTGATCCTTTCTAAGAAGAGAAACACCTCTTGTTTTAAAGTATAAGAGTCTGCTCATCAAGTCCACCAGACCTGTAATATTAAACTTCTGGCATAACAATGCCAAGAATTATTCTATTTCTTTCTCTTTAATTTTTTATTAATGATTTAATGGTGATGAACAAGATGGTAAGATCACTGGAGGAATTAGTCTACTTCCTGTGTACAAACACATCTCTTCAATCAGTTGCCTAGTTTATCCTTTCTTCTTCTGAGCTTCTCCCACCCAGTTTTATGCTTCTAGAACAGTAGTTACCAATGATAACAATTTGGTCTGATCTTTCCAGCCCTCATGTGAGAATAGTTATTAAATGACCATCATAGGCACCTCTACTAGGTAGTGACTATGTTCTTTTGACCATACATTATTATTATTTTTTAAATTTTCATTTATTTATTTATTCCCTTTTGTTGTTTTATTGTTGTAATTATTATTGTTGTTGTGATTGGATAGGACAGAGAGAAATGGAGAGAGATGGGGAAGTAGAGAGGGAGAGAGAAAGACACCTGCAGACCTGCTTCACTGCTTGTGAAGCAACTCCCCTGCAAGGGGGGAGCCAGGGGCTCGAACCAAGATCCTTACACCAGTCCTTGACCACACATCATTTTTTTATGAGGGATATTATACCCTTACTGTTCCACATTACAGATGAAAAACTGAGATTTAGGTGCTTAAGTAATTTGCTCAAAATTATTAAGTGGATGGGTTGGTCTAACAGGATCAAGATTAATGAAGGGACCATTTGTAGTGTAAGAAGAGTTAGAGGGAATCTGCAGGTGAAGTAGTAGCAACCTGTGGATAGATCTAGGATCTTTGATCATGGAAAGGCAGGAAGTGTGAGTGGTGAAAAAAAATAAACTGGGAGAAGGCCAACTGTCAGGAGCAACAATGGCTGAGTTTTAGTCAGCAGAGAGGAGTTGGGGGGAAAGCAAGAAATAAATTGTTATTTGTTTTTGAGGGATGCATAGTTCAGTTTGATTTTTTGCTTTTAAGACTGTGAGAGGTGCTGAGTTGTGCAGTTTAAGCTTAACCCTACTATACTCACCCAAGTGGCATCTGGAACTGATTCAGCAATGCTTACTTAGACTTCAACTGCTCAGATACAGGTGTCTTGCTGAGCCTCAGGCTATAGGCAACCTTGACATCACTTCCTGTTGTGACACAGACAGTGAATAGGACTTTGGAACCTGATTAGCATAGGGCTGAGGCTGAACTGTGAGAATGTAATTAGCATACAGCTGACATCAGGCTGATGGATTTATGTAAACCAAGTTGCTTAACTTCCAGGTGACTAGAAGTCTGACCCTTTTGTCCCCAAGCTCTCTCTGTTCCTGCACTCCATTCTCTTGGCTCCCTGCTTTCTCTCATGCTCAAGGTGCAGGAGTGGCTGCTTCTCCCGGGAACTGAACACGTGGAACTGAGCTAGCCAATAAACTCAGGTTCTAAGACTCTGCTCTCTGGCCACAATGAGTAACCGATATCTTTGCCGGTAATTGCCTATCTTGCTGTACCTAAAATATATGATTCTGTACTATTGTACTGCCAGGTAAAAAAACCTTTGTATGTCTTAAACCTTGCAAAGCAATCATCTCCCCTGTAAAGTATTTGATTTTTTTTGAATTATAGTAAATGGCACCCAACATGGGGTACAAACGCAAGACCCTGAGATTAAGTGCCTCATGCTCTTCTAACTGAGCTAGTGCCCTAAGAAAACCCAACAGGAAAAAAAAAGGAAACCTTGGGTCAGCCTCCCAGCACAGAGAGCAAGGTGAAGAAGGCAAACTAAAATGGTTTTGGAGAAAAATGGATAACATATCTCAGACCTCAGAGTTGAAGCTGGTTTGCCTAAATCCATAGATCTTGAACTTTACAAAGTGTCATGAAATCTTCATCTCAAACTAAGAGCTAGCCTTTCCATTTTAATAACTTTAGCTCCATAATCAAATTCCATTCTCAGATACATGTCTTGAGCTGTCACTCACTTCATAGACTACTCTATTCTAAATTAGTCTTCCAAATAATGACCCGAATGAAGAAGCAGAGAAGAAAATCATTCAAGTAGCCTAAGTTCTGCGGCATCATCCTCAGAAGAAAAGAATCCCTGCAGAAAATAACAACACAAATGATTCATTAAGAAATGACTTAGCAGACTTTGCCATTGTTCAGATATATAATGAAGTCAACCGTTTCCTGATTTCATGAAGGGTTCAGTACATGCACTGTCTTTTATTGCCATCAAGGTTATTGCTGGGGCTCAATACTGGCATTACAATACCACCACTCCTGCCATCCATTTTTTCTTTTTTCTTTCCTTTTTTTTTTTTTAAAGACAGGACAGAGAGAATTTGAGAGAGGAGAGGAGGGAGAGGTAGGGAGAAAGAAGAAAGACACCTGCAGATCTGCTCATGAAGTAGACCCCATGCCTTGTCTTTTCAACTTCTTTCCTTCCTGATTTTCTCTTCTACAACTCTGTCTACCTGTTTAACACACACATCACACACACACACACACACACACACACACACACACACACACACACACTGACCTAAAAATCCACAATCTATGCTTTAGAAATGTCTTTAATAACTTAAGCCCAACAGCAAAGAAAACTGAAATAAAATAAATCAATGAAACTACATCAAACTGAAAAACTTCTGCAATGTAAAGGGTACTATTATCCAAACAGAAGACACCCTACAGAGTGGGAAAATATCTTTAGACAACTGCTTTAGATAAAGGACTGACAACTAAAAAGCATAAACAATTCAGTAAACTTTGCACACACACAAACACAACAGCAGAAAATAATGGGGCATAGCATGCATAGAAACTTCACTAAATAAGAGATCAAGAGAACCAACAGACACATGAGAAAATGTTCAAAGTCACTAATTATCAAAGAAATGCAAATGAAGACAACAATGAGATACTACTTTACACCTGTGAAAATGTCATATATTAGAAAGGACAGTAATGGGGCCAGGTGGTGGCACACCTGGTTGAGTACACATTTTACAATGCTCAAGGAGCAGGATTCAAGCCCCAAGTCTCCACTTGGGAGGAGGAAGCTTCACAAGCAGTGAAGCAGTGCTGCGGGTGTCTCTTTCTCTGCTTCTCTATCTCCCCCTCTCAATTTATGTGTGTTCGTATATATATTATTACATAAAATAAAATAAAGGACAGTAACAACAAATGTTGGAGAGGATGTGGGGGAAAAGGAACACTTCTGCACAGCTGTTAGTAATGTAAATTGATTTAAACCTTGCAAGAAATAAGTCTGGAGATTTTTCAGAACACTAAAGATGGACCTTCCCTATGATCTAGGAATCTCTCTGCTGGGGATTTATCCAGAGGAAACAAAAACATCTCTCAGAAGATTTTTTTTTTCATTGTTGTACTAGTTATTACTGTTGTCATTGATGTCATCATTGTTAGATAGGACAGAGAGAAATGGAGAGAGGAGGGGAAGACAGAGAGGGGGAGAGAAAGACAGACACCTGCAGACCTGTTTCACCACTTGTGAAGCAACTCCCCCTGCAGGTTGGGAGTCGGGCTCAAACCGGGATCCTTACACAGGTGCTTGCACTTGGCTCCACCTGTGTTTAACCCGCTGTGCTAACACCTGACTCCCAGAAGAGATCCTTTTTTTAAAAAAAAATTTCATTATCTTTATTTATTTATTGGATAGAGACACTGCTTCACCACTTGTGAAGCTTTCCCCCTGCAGGTGGGGACTGCAGGCTTGAACCTGGGTCCCTGCATACTGTAACACATGCACTCAACCAGGTAGGCCAACACCTGGCCCCCAGAAGAGATCCATGTACACCTATGTTCATAGCAGCACAACTCATAGTAACTAAAACTTGGAAGCAGTCCAGATGTCCATCTACAGATGACTAGCTAAAATTATGTTGGTATATATAGATGATGGAACACTACTCAGCTGTTAAAAATGATGAAGTTATCTCCTTTGGATTATCTTGGATGGAACTTGAAGACACCATGTTAAGTGAGATAAGCTAAAAAGAGGACAAATACCAAATTACCTCATTTATCAGCAGGACTTAATATTGAATAAACAGGGGCAGTGATGTAGAACACAGAGTGAACTGGGTATGGTGTCCTGAATCAAAGCAAAGGACTCTGGAGAAGGAAGGCAAGGGAGAGGCTGAAGAGAACCCTGGGGTCATGGTGCACACTAGAGTCCATTCTGGGTAGAGTGTTCTGCAGAGCATTTTCACAGGGAGAAGAGAAATTGTATTCTTGTGTCAGTGGTTGCCCTGTAAACAGTATCCTCCACCACTGAAAATGATTAAAAACAGAGTTAGCCTGAAATTGATGCTAGAATATAAAAAGAAAAAAAGAGAGTAAATTTTCTAAAACAAAAAACAAAAGAAGGAAAGAAAGAAAGAAAGAAAGAAAGGAAGGAAGGAAGGAAGGAAGGAAGGAAGAAATTTGTGATCCTTAAGTAAGTACAAGTCAAGATGATGACTTGGAGGCAGCTTCTGGTGTTAACTCTGAAAACAACTACTGGAAAGGGTAGGATACCTGGCTGTCAGCAGGATGGTGAATAAGGTGTCCTAAGTATGACATCAAGGAGGTGACTATAGCACAATTTGGGTTATCAAAAAGAGAAGAAAGAAAGGAAAATTTTTTTTATTATTTCTGAAGCGCACCCCTCTCCCCTAGCCTATAATCAGACCCTGGGGACTGGAGAACTGCTACTAGCAGGCTGCCTGCTGAGCTTTTTTCTTTACCAAGATTCTGAATCCCTTTGCTCTTTGCTCTTAGTGGAATCCATATATCTCAAACCTACAGCCAACATCATACTCAATGGACAGAAGCTGAAAGCGTTTCCCTTCTGATCAGGTACTAGACAGGGCTGTCCACTATCACCATTACTCTTCAACATAGTAGTATTGGAAGCTCTTGCCATAGCAATCAGGCAAGAGAAAAAAATCAAAGGAATACAGATTGGAAGGGAAGAAGTCAAGCTCTCACTACTTACAGATGATATGATAGTATACATAGAAAAACCTAAAGAATCCAGCAGAAAACTACTAGAAGTTATTAGGCAATATAACAAGGTGTCAGGCTACAAAATCAGTGTACAAAAATCAGTGGCATTTATTTATGCAAACACTAAATCTGAAGAAGAAGACATCCAGAAATCACTCCCATTGACTGTTGCAGCAAAATCAATAAAATACCTAGGAATAAAGCTGACTAAAGAAGTGAAAGACTTGTATACTGAAAACCATGAGTCACTATTCAAGGAAATAGAAACTGATACCAAGAAATGGAAAGACATCCCATGCTCATGGATTGGAAGAATAAATATCAAATTGAATATTCCCCCCAGAGCTATATACAAATTTAATGTGATACCCATCAAAGTTCCACCAAAATTCTTTAAGAGAATAGAACAAAAACTACAATAATTTATCTGGAACCAGAAAACACCTAGAATTGCCAAAACCATCTTGAGGAAAAGAAACAGAAATGGAAGCATCACACTACCAGATCTCAAACTATAATGCCATCATCATCAAAACAGCCTGTACTGGAACAAAAATAAGCACACAGACCAGTGGAACAGAATTGAAATCCCAGAACTACATCCTCACACCTATGGACATCTAATCTTTGATAAGGGGGCCCAAAGTATTAAATGGAGGAAGGAGGCTCTCTTCAATAAATGATGCTTGGAAAACTGGGTTGAAACATGCAGAAGAATGAAACTCAACCACCTTATCTCACCAGAAACAAAAATCAACTCCAAATGGATCAAGGACTTGGATGTTTGACCAGAAACTATCAAACACTTAGAGGAAAACATTGGTGGAACACTTTCTCACCTGAACCTCAAGGGCATCTTTGGTGAAACAAACCAATTGCAAGGAAGACTAAAGCAGAAACAAACCAATGGGACTACATCAAATTGAAAAGCTTCTGCACAGCCAAAGAAACTATCACACAAACAAAGAGACCCCTCACAGAATGGGAAAAGATCTTCACCTGCCATACATCAGATTAGAGACTAATCACCAAAATATACAGAGAACACAGCAAACTTAGCAACAAAAAAGCAAATGACCCCATCCAAAAATGGGCAGAGGATACAAACAAAACATTCACTTCAGAGGAGATCCAAAAGGCTAACAAACATATGAAAAATTGCTCCAGGTCGCTGATTGTCAGAGAATTGCAAATGAAGACAACAATGAGATACCACCTCACTCCTATGAGAATGGCATACATCAAAAAGGACATCAGAAACAAGTGCTGGAGAAGCTGTGGGGACAGAGGAACCCTTCTGCACTGCTGGTGGGAATGTAAATTGGTCCAGCCTCTGTGGAGAGCAGTCTGGAGAACTCTCACAAGGCTACACATGGGCCTTCCATATGACCCAGTAATTCCTCTCCTGGGGATATACCCCAAGGATTCCATAATGCCCAACCAAAAATATATGTGTACACCTGTGTTCATAGCAGCACAATTCATAATAGCTAAAACCTGGAAGCAATCCAGGTGCCCAACAACATTTGAGTGGCTGAGAAAGCTGTGGTATATATACACAATGGAATACTATGCAGCTATCAAGAACAATGAACCCACCTTCTCTGACCCATCTTGGACGGAGCTAGAAGGAATTATGTTAAGTGAGCTAAGTCAGAAAGACAAAGACGAGGATGGGATGATCCCACTCATAAGCAGAAGTTGAGAAAGAAGAACAGAAAGGGAAACTAAAAGCAGGATTTAACTAAATCTAGAGCAGGACACCAAAATAAAAATCCTGTGGTGAGGGGGAGGGTGGACATTCGGCTTCCTGGGGCAGCGTGGGGCGGGGAGGGGGTGGGTGGGAAGGGACACAGTTTTGGGGTGGTGGGAATGGTATTTATGTACACTCCTATTAAATTGTAGTCATATAAGTCGCTATTTAATTAATATGAGAGGGGGAAAGTTGATTGTATGTCTTGAACTTTTTAAAGCACAGACTGCGTCTTTTTAATACATAGGCTGAGTCCTTGATATGTTGACTCTCTCAAAAGCCTAGACCAGGGAGAACAGAAGCAACCGGTGGCTCAGCTTTATATAAGATGTTGGGTATTATACAGCAAATCCTAACAAAGGGACTTTTCAAAGTTAACCCAATTGCCAATTAATGTGATGATAACAATAACTATCCATTGTCTTCTTGAACCCTAAGACAGCAGGAGCCTCACATTTCCACTATAGAGGCTATATATCTCCCAGTCCTGGAACCTTAGGGTGGGGCACACTTTTCTGCATGCTTCTCTCATTTCATATCAAATAATATTGCATCTGCCGATCACAACCTAATCAATGCAGTGAGTGCCACCTCAATATGCTTCACTTCAGACTGTGTCCAGGGACTTCAAGTGTGGAATGGCAACCCTTCAGCTTTATTACTTGGGTGAGACCTTTCCTTTCATAATATTCTTTAATTCCATTTCAGGTGGTTCACTTCCTGACAAAGTCCCCAAACCTAGATATAGACCAGGTCCCCTGAGATAGAGCATATGTTCACACGTATCCATAAACTAGGGCAAAATATATACCTGAAAGCAAAAGTACACAATAGTCTGCAGTGAGTACCCACCCACCCCCCGCCACATTTCATCCGCACTATTCCAGCCTTTAGGTTGATAATTGTTCAACAATTTGTTTGGCTTTGTATGTTAACTCTCTTTTCAGCCACCAGGTTCCAGATGCTAGCATGATGCCGACCAGACTTTCCTGGACAGACGACCCCACCAATGTGTCCTGGAGCTCTGCTTCTCCAGAGACCCACCCTACTAGGGAAAGAGAGAGACAGGTTGGGAGTATGGATCTACCAGTCAATGCCCATGTTCAGCTTGGAAGCAATCAAAGAAGGCAGGCCTTCCACCTTCTGCAACCCACAATGACCTTGGGTTCATACTCCCAGAGGGATAAAGAATAGGAAAGCTATCAGGGGAGTGGATGGGATATAGAGATCTAGTAGTGGAAATTGTGTGGAGTTGTACCCCTCCTATCCTACGGTTTTGTTAATGTCTCCTTTTTGAAATAAAAAATAAATAAAAAGTAAGTACAAGTATTTTTCTAAACATAATGATCTTATTATTCATGACCTAATAGTCATGAATTTTTTTTTCCAAAATGATCAATTGAGCAGCAATGGTCCTGAAGCTATTTCCCAGGACATTAGGTTTCCTTGGCACCTAGATGAATTTCCTTCTCTCTGCTTACTTTTGCTCTTATGTTAACAAGCATGTTGAACTGATCCTTGGCTAAAGTTCATGAGTTCTACAAAGCTTCGGGAAAAGTATTCTAGCCCAGTCTGCCAAAGTTTTATGTATGGAGTGGACCTCAGATCCAAATAACAATTACATGTGAATTTGTGCTTGCTCTTTGAGAATATGCATCTTTGTAAATGCAGGAGGAAGAGGTTGAATCAAGACAGAATTTACATATTTCCCTTAGTCTTAAGCCAGAATAATATCTAATACCATCAGTGTTTCATCATTAGCACAGGCCTCATGTACTGTCCTCAAACTCTATCTCATCCCATGGTTGTAAAAGCAAGTGTGGATGCACCTGGTTGAGTACATGTGTTACAATGCACAAGGACCTGTGATTAAGCCCCCAGTCCTGCAAGGGGAAAGCTTTTCGAGTGGTGAATCAGGGCTTCAGGAGTCTCTCTGTCTCTCTCACTATCACCCCTTTCCCTCTTGATTTCTGGCTTTTCCATCCAACAAATAAATATAGATAATACCAAAATAATAATAACAATGATGATGATGATGATGATGAACAAGTGTTTCCTAAGCATTAAGTTGGAATCTTTAAACTTATATGGATACCAGGTTTCCTAAGCCTTAACTCTTCCCAATGTGATGTTTGTACCATAAAGTACCAGGACTACTGTGGATATGTTTTTCTTAACTGAATTGCAAGACTCATTCTTAGCTAAACTACAGATATGAACTGTGTGTCTTGGAAAATTCAGAGAGGCTTTTAAACTACCACAAGGCCTCCCAGTTCCCTGATCTGAGTCAGGACAATGAAATGGATCATAGATCGTAAAAGATAAAAGCATTTGAGGCTTGAAGATGCTCTTCAAAGAAAAACAAAACTTGCCAGTGATGTCATCACTAAAAATTCACTGATCACCTCTGACTTGACCCTTGCTAGCACTGGACCTGCAGAATGGACTCTTCATTCTTCTGCATGAAGCCAGCAATTTCTGAATTTCTGATTGTAGAAACCCCGCTCCCATCCCAAGCAGTTCAGTATTCCCATATGTCTTCAGCATCAGAGATGCTCCTTGGGAAATATTCCCAGCTGACCTCATTTTACCCAAGCATTGGTTGCTATTCTTTTCTTTAAAATCAATACAGAACTGAGGGAAACCAGTGAGGTTTTTTGCTGCAGCTCTAACTCAGGCTCTCCAGTTCAGTTCAGTTCAGTTCTCTCTCTCAATCTCTCTCTCCCTCTCTGTCATTTCTCTATCCCTCTCTTTTGCAATTTCTCTTTCTTTCTCCTTATCCTTTCTTTACTTCCCCCTCATTCATTCATTCATTCTTCCTTTCTTTCTCTTTTTCCCCTGGAGATACAATATTGTCCTTAACCTCCAAAATTACCCTTTGGTTAGAGAAAAAAAAAATAGAACTGCCTATTTACAACAGTGGGATAAGGATCAATTGGAAAAATGTAAACTGCATGTGTAGTCAATTCATATACATTCTCCACACAAGTAACATTACTTAAAATGTGTCTTTCATTAGTGGCTACACTAATGAGATCCTTAGCCTGAATGCAATTAAGGTACTAAAATTCATTAATTAACTAATGAGCGAAGCCTTGCTTGCATTCTAGATTTAAACTAGAAACATGATCACTTAAACAGCACACTGGCTTGATGTCTTTAATCTGTCATTATAGATGGTGTTTTAGTTACTTATCTATGTGCTTGTCCTGCATTCACTTAAATAAAATGGTACCTTTGGCCATGCTTCTAGGCTGTTCTCTTAACTCAGAAAGACACTCTAAACTTACACCAACTGTGGGATGGTAGAGAAGCGGGTCCTCCACCTGCCTCCAGAGTAGCTTATTCTCAAGACGACATTCAACCTTGAAACTGCAAATCCGTTTTCGTTTGTACAGTTTTCCACCCTACTCCACCTCCAGCCAACCTCATTGGTCTCTCCTGTGTAATGTCAATCTTCCCAGTGGATAGTTGTCTTATGTGAAAACATAAAAAAAATATGTGTTTCCATCTCTTGGATGGAGTTCAATGCTCTGACCACAACATATATAACTATATATTTTAAGATAACTGAGTTAACACATTAGAGCTTCTCTCAAAACAACTAGATCAGTGGGAATTGAATATGACCAGCAGGAACAGTGAGACCCTTACTCCCTGGTCTGGACAGTGAATGGATGTGACGTGTGAAGTGGCCAACAAATAAACGGGGTTACAAAAGGCATTGTTTGTCCCCCAAATGGAAAGTAGCTAATGCAGGTGTTTCTCAAAGACCACACCAGGAATTCGGGGATGACAGACCATTAAGTCTCACCTCAGTATCAGGACAACAGATGAGAGCTTAAAGAAGGACAGAATAGTACAACACAGATAAGGTGGAGGTGACACCAGGTCTCAGCATGGCCTTCCCTGGGGAGGCCAAGCCTCTGTAGCCAGCCTGGGCTATTTGACAAGGAGAATAAAGGAGCACAATGTTCGGCGTTGTTGTACTAGGATCAGATTTGCTCACGGTCCCAGTCACTTTGGGTGCAGCATGGAGTGCAGGTACTTTAGGAAGAAGAGACATGAGAATTTGCATGGGGTCTTGCCCAGGTTCTTCTAAGCAGCAAAGGAACATGATGAACCCACCAGCACAGCAATAGACTGGGAGTCCTGAGTCACCTGAGATGTATTAGGTTTGCTGTAGGTGGGTGTTTGTGTGACTGGATCCTATATTCTAACTGGGTCTGTTTGTTAAATAGTCGGATGTCAGCTCTTTCTACCTAGCTAGCTTATTAGCATCTGAGACACGTAACACTAAACCATAGGAACTTTACAGCACACTGCCTTGCCTAGACTCCCTGTTTCTGAAATGCAGACAAGAACCATCATCTTCTCAATCACAATAGTGTGCACTACAGAAGTCATCTTTTTTTTTTATTTAAGAAAGGATTAATTAACAAAACCATAGGGTAGGAGGGGTACAACTCCACACAATTCCCACCACCCAATCTCCATAACCCACCCCCTCCCCTGATAGCTTTCCCATTCTCTATCTCTCTGGGAGCATGGACCCAGGGTCATTGAGGGTTGCAGAAGGTAGAAGGTCTGGCTTCTGTAATTGCTTCCCCGCTGAACATGGACATTGACTGGTCGGTCTATACTCCCAGTCTGCCTCTCTCTTTCCCTAGTAGGGTGTGTCTCTGGGGAAGCTGAGCTCCAGGACACACTGGTGGAGTCTTCAATCCAGGGAAGCCTGGCCAGCATCCTGATGGCATCTGGAAGCTGGTGATTGAAAAGAGAGTTAACATATGAAACCAAACAAATTGTTGAGCAATCATGGGCCCAAAGCCTGGAATAGTGGAGAGGAAGTGTTAGGGAGGTACTCACTGCAAACTCTAGTGTACTTCTGCTTTCAGGTATATATTTTGCAGTAGTTTATGGATATGTGTGAATATAAGCTCTCTCTCACAGAAACTGGTGTATATCTAGGTTATGGGACTTTGTTAGAAAGTGAACCACCTGAGATGAAATTAGAGTGTACTATAAAAGGAAAGGTCTCACCCGAGTAATGAAGCTGAAGGGTTGTCATTACACACATGAAGTCTCTGGACACAGTCTGAGGTGAAGCATCTTGAGGTGGCAATCGTTGCGTTGGTTAGGTTGTGATCGGCGGATGCAATATTATTTGGTATGGATTGGGAGAGGCATATAGGAAAGTGGGCCCTATCCAAGGGTTCCAGGACTGGGGGAAGTAAGGGCTCTATAGTGGAGATGTGAGGTTCCTGCTGTCTTAGGGTTCAAAAAGACAATCGATAGTTAATGTTATCATCACATTATTTGGTAATTGGGTTAACTTTGAAAAGTCCTTTTGTTATAGTTTGCTGTACAGTACCCAGTATCTTGTATATAGCTGTACTATTGGATGCTTCTGATCTACTTGGTCTAGGCTTTTGAGAGAGTCCGCATATCAAATACACAGCCTATATATTAAAAAGATTCAGTTTGTGTTTTGAAAAACTTTGAGACATACAATTGATTTCCCCCCTCTCATATTAATTAACTACTGATTTATATGTCTACATTTTGCTAGGAGTGTACATAAACACCATTCCCACCACCAAAAGACTGTGACCCATTCCTCCCACCCACTCCCACCACCCACTGTCCCAGGAAGCTGCATGTCTACCCCTCACCACAGGGTTTTTACTTTGGTGCCCTACTTACAATTTGGTCATGTCCTGCTTTTAGTTTCCCTTTCAGATCTTCTTAGTTAACTTCTGTTGATGAGTGGGATCATCCCATACTCATCTTTATCTTTCTGACTTAGCTCACTTAACATAATTCCTTCTAGCTCTGTCCAATATGGGTCAGAGAAGGTGGGTTCATTGTTCTTGATAGCTGCATAGTATTCCATTGTGTATATATACCACAGCTTTCTCAGCCACTCAAATGTTGTTGGGCACCTGGGTTGCTTCCAGGTTTTAGCTATTATGAATTGTGCTGCTATGAACATAGGAGTACACACCTCATTTTGGTTGGGTGTTATGGAGTCCTTGGGGTATAACCCCAGGAGAGGAATTACTGGATCATATGGAAGGTCCATGTCTAGCCTTCTGAGAGTTTTCCAGACTGCTTTCCACAGAGGCTGGACCAATTTACATTCCCACCAGAAATGTAAAAGGGTTCCTCTGTCCCCACATCCTCTCCAGCATTTGTTGCTGCTGTCCTTTTTGATGTATGCCATTCTTACAGGAGTGAGGTGGTATCTTAGTGTTGTCTTAATTTGCATTTCTCTGACAATCAGTGACCTAGAGCAGTTTTTCATATGTTTGTTAGCCTTTTGGATCTCCTCTGAGGTGAATGTTTTGTTCATATCCTCTGCCCATTTTTGGATGGGGTCATTTGCTTTTTTGGTGCTAAGTTTGCTGAGCTCTTATATATTTTGGTGATTAGTTTCTTGTCTGATGTCTGGCATGTGAAGATCTTCTCCCATTCTGTGAGGGGTCTCTCTGTTTAATAGTTTCTTTGGATGTGCAGAAGCTTTTCAATTTGATGTAGTCCCATTGGTTTGTTTCTGCTTTAGTCTTCCTTGCAATTGGGTTTGATTCATCAAAGATGTCCTTGAGGTATAGGTGGGAAAGTGTTTTACCAATGTTTTCCTCTAAGTATTTGATTGTTTCTGGTCTGACATCTAGGTCAGTGGGATACTCTGGCAGTTTCCTTGTGAAGGAGAAAGAGAACAGAGACCATTGACTTATCTCCACTTGAGTCACATTGCCAGTCACTATGAAAACCAGAAGGAGGGGTGTACCAGATGCAAGAAAACCCAGAGTTTCAAGAATAAAAAGAATGATTAGCAACATTAAATAGAGGAAAGATGTCCAGTCAGATAACTGAAAAACATCTATGGATTTGGCAATTAGGACGTTACTGAATTTTGTGATAGCTGTTTCAGTGGAATGGTTGGGGCAATCAGCCAGGCTGCAGAAGGTGGAGGAGAGAATGATAAGTGGGAAACAGAAAGAAAGATAGAGACAAAGCAACTCCTTTGAGAAAGTTAGATTGAACTTCTGCCTGGCTAGCAGTGAACACAGGCTGTGTTTGTTTGTTTGTTTGTTATGTGAAAGAGATCACAGTTATTTTGTCCTGAGAAAAAAAAATTCATAGAAGGAAACTAATTTTGGAAAGAATTGATGACTTGTAGGGGGGAAAAGTCCAGAAAGAGCAAGAAATAGTGTATAAAGTAGAGGGAAATGAAGGCAATGACTGAATGATAAACCTTTAAAAGTTGAAAGTGATCACCAAATGCCAGAAGGATCCATTTTCTCAGTGTGAAGAGAATGTGATATTCTGCTAAGGGGCATGGGGCATGAAGCTGGGTATGGAACAGAAGGAGGAGGTTCACAGTTGCTGAGAAGTAAATAATGACCAATCATCTATTCCAAAAAAGGAAATGGTGAAACAGAGGTTGGGGGAAGGCAAATTGATGGAGATAAGGGGAAGCAAAAACACAAGGCTACTAGAAGAGAACTGAAAAGTTAAAAAGAAGAACTCTTTGGGGAGGTGGCCCTTCAGTATGCAACTGGAGTGGAGATAAGTTAATGGTCTTTGCAAAGAACATAAAGAGAAAGAAAGAAAGAAAGAAAGAAAGAAAGAAAGAAAGAAAGAAAGAGAGGGAGGGAGGAAGGAAGGAAGGAAGGAAGGAAGGAAGGAAGGAAGGAAGGAAGGGTTGTAGAATTATAACACTAGCATGTTGTATAGTTTAATTCTTGCCGTGGAATGATGATAGTGATATGGTGATGATGGTGATGACAATTGATGGTGATATGATGATGACGGATGGTGATGATGAGTGATGGTGATATGGTGAAGATGATGGTGGTGATGATGGTGGTGGTGATGGTGGTGGTAATGATGATGTTGTTGATGATAATTGATGGTGATGGTGATGAGTGATAGTGAGATGGTGATGATGATGATGATGTTGATGATGAGTGATGGTGATATGGTGAAGATGATGGTGGTGATGATGGTGGTGGTGATGATGTTGATGATGAGTGATTGTGAGATGGTGATGAGTGATAGTGATATGGTGATGATGATGCTGGTGATGATGCTGGTGGTGATGATGACGTGGTAATGATGATGTTGATGATGAGTGATGGTGAGATGGTGATGATGATGATGATGTTGATGATGAGTGATGGTGATATGGTGAAGATGATGGTGGTGATGATGGTGGTGATGATGGTGGTGGTGATGATGATGTTGTTGATGATAATTGATGGTGATGGTGATGGTGATGAGTGATAGTGAGATGGTGATGATGATGGTGATGATGATGTTGATGATGAGTGATGGTGAGATGGTGATGGTGATGAGTGATAGTGATATGGTGATGATG